>NW_015091021.1:155220-212422 GCF_001431845.1 Calidris pugnax | reverse complement strand
CCCCCCCGCTTAAAAAGAAAAAAACAATTCCAACTCGGAAAATGAAGAATTTCCCTGCGTCTGTAGAAAATCTGGCCTCACTTATACCTGTAAAAACAGTTGTTTCCCTTACAGGAAATGGCTTGCTTCAGCACCTGAATTTTGTTTTGTTTTGGTTTTTTTTCCTGGTGAGATTTTGATAAATCTCTGCCTGATTTCTAGAAAGAACGAGCAAACTCCATGAAGTATAAGTTAGACCTTGGGCCTGCCGGAGCAGAGGACTTCACCTCAGGTCTTTCTTCACTCCTCAGGTCTTCCCAGTTGAGACTCCAGCTATGATGAGGGCTTTGTGGTGGGCAAAAAGCTATGAGAAGTCAGTCCCTGTCCCCAGGAGCTTGCAGGGAGAGCCAGGCATGGGGTGAGAGCAGAGTACATTATGATCTTGGGGACAAACTCTGGACCAGAACCCAGGATTTAGCCCTCCTGCCTTGAGGTACCCAACTGCAAATCAGGAATCTAATTGAGGATTTATCTCCCTGGAGATAAGTGTCTCACCCATAGGTGTTTTCAGATGCATTGCCCCTCAGTCCTTACGGAGGAGGGAACCTGGGGCAGGTCCCCAGCCCAAAAGTCAAAGCCAAGCTTTCCCTGTGCACTGGGTACGGGGCTGATGTTGAGGAGAGGATGGTGAGGAGCAACACTTGCTGTCCTTTGGAGAAGCAAAGGTCTCTCCTTGGAGGAAAAGAGACAGGTGGGACCACTGATCCCCCTCTTGCTGAGGGATAGACGTGGCCTGGCTCCACATACCTGAGTGTTGGAGGGTTTTGCCTCCTCAGAAGGAATCTCCAGAAGAGAAACACTGGGGTAGGTCCTTGTATGATGGAAAGATAATGCCAAATCCTCAGCTATCAAAACTGACTCTTCCATTGTAAACAGGGCTCTAGGTACAGACTGAGTCCATGGTATGAATGAGTTTTCTCACCTTCTTTGCCAGCATGAAGTTCTACTTTGAATGATTCCAGTTTGAAGACGTTGCCCTTCATCTTTTCCATCTATATGTGCATGTGTATGTTTGTGTGTCTACCTGGATGTACAAAGTTATCCAATTTGAGTTCACTTTTTTGAATATGAAGTGGAATTCTTTGATACAAGTAATAATGCAGATACTACTTGCCATCTGCCACCGCACCTTCAAACCCAGCCCTGCAAGAACGAGGCATGGACCATGTTCTCCTCCACTGGCGCTGCCGACCACACAGCTCCCACCAAACGGGGCTCTGGGGAGGGAGCAGGAGGTGTCCGAGTCCCTCTAAAAGCAGGGGGAAGGTTGCTATGGCTTTTCTGTGGTCTGTGGTGGCCGCGTTAGTGGTGACGCCGGGGGCTTGGGGCGGAGGAGAGCAGGCGTGCGCTGTTAGGTGGCTTAACTTTTCATTTCCTGTGTGGTTTCATATTAGGTATGGTATGCACGAGCGGGTTTAATTGATGCACAAAGCAATGGTTTATGTACGTGCTGGACTTCCAGAACAAACTAGTGGTAAGATAGACACATCAGCGAAGGGTTTTCAGAGTCACCAGACAGCCTGGCTGCCAGGAGTGAGACGGTTTAATGTTTGTGTCCAGGAACCCCCTTTAGGTTTCCTTGCCTTGGGTGAAACACAGAAGATTAATAATTTGATTGAAAAACAAACCGTCCTATTCAAAACAGTCTTGTGTTCCAAAAAAATAAAATTTAAGTGGCTGAAAAAGCAAACTAAGTGCTACCGTGGGTGCTCGGTCTTACGGCATGTAAGAAAGATGTTCCAGGAGTGACTTCTCCTGGCTCCCTCCCTTCTCCCCATCATTCTCCGTGTTTATGAGGTGCTCGGCTCCGTGATGTTCGCCTCCTGCTCCTCTACATGACAAGGCTCTGAGAGCCTTTCTCCTGACTGCCAATTTTTCTTCGGCTTTGTAGCCACGTTACTCCCTGGGAGTGTTTGAAGCACAGAGTGGTGTGAGAACAGCGTAGCAGGTCCAGCAAAATCATTTCTTTGAAAAAGAGGAGGTGTTTTCTTTTTTCAGGGCACGTGTTCCCTGCGTGCTCAAAGGGGCTTTTGAGCCAGGATGTGATTCTTTTGCCACAGAAAGGAGTTGGGAGCAAGAGAGACACAGAGTGAAACAGGGTGTGATTCAGCTGAGGTCGTTGCAGTTTGGGGAAGAGAAGGAGCAGGGATGAGAACCATCTTCTTGGCTGCTAAAGACAGAAGGAAGTGGGAGGTGGTTTCTTCCTTTCTTCTCCAGTTGTGAAGGGGAGAATTTAAACTGGAAACTCATTCCCCCTCCATCACTGCATGCTAAAAGATGAATTTGGGACTCAATATATCTATACTGAATTATATCCATATATAAAATGAAAGAAGGCTCATGCTACATCTCGGAGGGTGCTGGCACAGCTCAGCTCGCTTCATGCAACTCATCCACTGCCCCTGAGCAATCCCTGGCATCTGCTGATCCCCACCTCGTGCCTGGACATTGCTCTGGAGATGGTTTATTGGTGCAGACCAACACTCTGCTAGAGCACGTGTGTGCAGTGAGGTAGGGAGGACCATCGTTTTATTTTCTTGGTATAGTTGTAACTGAGAAGACCAGTCCACCATGACCTTCCCCTCAAATGGAGTAAACTTCATTGCTCACTTGTGTGTGGTTACTGGGACGCACAGGAGGCTCAGTTAAGGTATGAGCACAGGAAATTCAAGCATAAATTTAAAAAAAAATGGAGCTTTCTGCTGAAAAACTGCTTCGGCAACCCTAAATTTGGCCAAATATGTTCATCAGGGGTACATTTAGCCTTTCCCTAGGGCTGGGATGGTAAATTTGACACACAAAGAGACAAGAGAGGTTTTCCTAAAGCAGCTTAGGTGCTTGGAAGTCAATGACTCTGTGAGGTGTTGAAGCCAGAAGAGGTGCCTCCCTTTAGGTACTCCATTTGATCAGTCCATGAGCAGGGATCCCTGATGCCTGTAGGTCACGTCTGCAAGTGAAGTGTGCTATGGTGAAGCCTACTGCTGTTTGAAATAATGAGGGTGGGCTCCTCTTCTGTAGGGAGAAATGGTTTGCTTTAAGGTTGATATTCGAGTCAAGCTGAGATCAGCAGCTGGTAGTAAACCCCTGGTACTGAGTTATGACTCCAAGGTCTTGCTTTGGTCCCTCAGTGGAAAGCAAGGCAAGGACGGTGGCCACAGCCCTTCAGGATGGACTGAAGTCTTTCAATATCTCTGTAGGATGATGCCAGCAGCAATGGAGGTTTCTTCCACATGGGTCTCTGTGTACTGAGAATCCTGGTCTAGTGGGAGGTCTCCCTGCCCGTGGCAGGGGGCTGGAACAAGATGATCATTTAGGTTCCTTCCAACCCAAACCATTCTATGATTGGTGTAATACTGGTGCTTCTGACGATGTGGGCTACAACTGTGACTGGGAGGCATGGAAAAGGACTCAGCTGAACTGTGCTGGTGGTTTCCCAGGGTAATGCATCTCCTAGGGGGCAGGAATGCTTTAAAAAAGCAATTTTGTCGCACTGAAACCATAGTTTTGGGTGTTGGGAAAAACCCCAACTGGTGCTTTATCCACTAAATCTCAGTCCTTCTTCTTGACTACCGAATGGTGTGAAATTCTCGGAAATTGCATTAAAATAAATAGTATGGATTTTATTGCTGTAACGTGACAAGTTGTGTGACTCAGTATTTCCCCTCAAATTATCCATCCTTCCCCCATAGAAACCAAGAAATGGATCCGTCGTCCCATTCATTAGCTTTAAATAAGGCTGTGGCAAAAACAGGAGCGATAAGATCACACACATATGCTGCACGGGCACTTTTGCAGATAGCTTGACTTACGGTAGACATAACATCTTAATTAAGGTCCATTCTCGATGCATTTTCCCTCCCTCTGCCAGGCAGAAATCACTGTGCAGCCTGTAGGGTTTTTATTCTCTGTCAAGCGGAGGGTCCTGCTACAAAACGAGCTTTTGAGAAGTCCTTGCTCAGTATGAGTCACAGACTGAAGGAAGTGTTGTCTAGACAAGACCCCAGGTTTTTAAGCCACAGCTATGAGTGGGAGAAGTGAGAGAAGCCAAGCGGTGTCAGCAGGAGGGATGGACTGCAAAGCTACGGGGTGTCTGGAAGGCCTGGATTGCCCTGGTGCTCACATGGCATTTCCTTCAAGAGGAAAACCCAGGCTCTGCTGGGAGGTAACACGTTCTGGGACGTGCTGGCTGATAAGGAGGAGGCAGCTCTCAGCCCGTGGTGTTCACTAAATAGCCGGAGCAGTTGGTGGTGGTGGGGTTTGATGGACTCGGTGTGGTACTTCAGCCCTTCCTGCAATCCATCCTCATCTTGCCTGTTCCCAGACACGCTCTGGGTGGATGAGTGTTTGCTTTGGCACGACGGCCCCAAGCATCCTGGGCTTTCAAATTCACACTCTTTAAGTCTGAAATTGGGCCCAGAAGCCCACGCACAATCACTGCGGGTGAAGGAGCGGCGGGGTTCTTCATGTATAGAGAAAATGTCTTATTAATAATCATTTAAAAAAAACCCAACCAAACCCTTTCAGTATGCAGAGCCAATGACTTGGTTTTTACACCACCTCATCTTCTGGCTTCAGAGTAGGGGTCAATGAAGGAGGAAGACTGTCAGTATTGGGATGACAAATGGTAGGAAAAGCTCAGCTCTAACATTTATGGACTTGTTGGCTCTCAGTAGAGAAGAGCCATGGCTGTACCTACCCAGGGAAGTGACTACAGAAGCCAAAAGCTGAACTGTGTCAGAAAATAGCTCAGCATTAGTGAGGTATGGGATAAACAATGCCTGCTTGGCAAAAAAACCCAAGGTTAGACTGCCTTTGGATGGGTTATACCATTCCTCATTCAGCAGCGTTTATTTGCTGATGTTTAAAGGTGGTTAAATATCAGATAAAAGGCTGATGAAGCTGAGCCTGTGTTGATAATTCAGGTTTGGGACTACACTTTCAGCACCTTTTGAATCTGAGATAGCTTTTCAGATGAGCCCGGACGGAGGGAAATCTTTCTAGTGTGCACAGTGGGGAAATAAAATAAATAAATTTTTAAAAAACCCCTAAGCTTTGAAGTCCCAGCTGGTGTTTCCTGCTTCTAAACTGCCCGGTTTTGGTGGAGGAATGGATTTTCTTTCATAAACTCCCAATTGTAGTCAACTGAATGGAATTCTGCGATTTTATTTGGCCGAGTTTCCAAGCCAAGTCGCCCGCTTTGTTCTGAAGAGCTGGAAAACTACTTGATCCAGCTAAGAATTACCTTCTAGGTGTCGTCTCACTGCAGAGAATCCTTTTTCCTTCTGCGTAGGAGCAGACAGATGTACTTCTGGGTTAACAAAAAATCATTTGAAACTTAGGCACAGTCACAAAAAAAAAGGTCTATAAAGCAATGATATCTCCTGAGCCAAGGACCTTTTTTGCTGCCAAGTGCCTGCTATTTTGAAAATCTTTGAAGTTTTCAGAGAGATCCACCAGGATATCTTTCAATATGAATGATTTTGTGTTATAGGGATGTTGTAAAGGAGTACATGGTGTGGAGAAGTAATTACATGTGTCTTAAAACAAGTCTCTAACTATTTCAAGGTTAAAGAGTCTACAGTGGTCATCTAAGTTTATTCAGATTTATAGTCGTGTGAAATTCATCTGACTTTAATTATTTTCTACATTACTCTTAAAAAGGGAATATATTGTCCTTCCATTCCTCCCCCCATCCATCAATATAATTTAATTTAATCTAATCTAGCCTAAACTAAAATAATGAAGACAGACAATCCTTCAGAGCCAAACACAATTAATTCATACACAGCTGAAATGAAATCCTTTTTTTTTTTTTAAATTCTTTTTCACTGGGAATTTCCCCATTGAGTCGGACACGGCATAAATTCTAGTCATAACTTTCGTAGGAGCAGGCTATCATCTAGCCCAATGCACAGCATAAATACCTGAGTGCATATAGAAAACATGGTGCTACTTTTTCCAAGTTAATTAATGAAAAATCAAAATATTCCAAAATCCAGTGCCTGTCTTTAACTCTGTCCCTATTTAGGCATTCTGGTAACTAATGGTACTAACTAACAGGAAACTCGCAAAAGATAATGTAAATTAATTTTTTTCATTCTGCTACTTAGTATTACTGTCACCTGTGAGAGAAATACCCTTTCCTGTGCACTTCTCCTTCAAAGGGCTCTCTCGACGCCGCGGGGCTGGATGCTCAAAGTGCTGTGGTGGAGCTGCAGAGGGAAGGACGTGCCGGGCTCGGGGCTCGTCTCGCACGGGAAGAGGAGGTTTAATATTCTGGGCGGAAGCTCTGTTATTTCCAGCTCAGAAAATCATTTGCAGGTTATCTCGTGTCATTTTGGAAAAGGTCTAAGCTAAAAGTTTAAGGGAAAGGTTTAAGCTAAAGTACAAAACACATGTCCCCAGGCCACCGTGCTGCTTTGTTGGCTCACTCGTGTAGGTATAAATCTGCCGGTATAATGTATAAACCTGAGCTGGAAAGACAATCAAGGCCCCAATTAACTGAGACAGGCTGAGGAAAGGCAACCCTTCGAGTGGAAGAGAAGAAAGACAAGGCTTACTCACCAGGGCTTGAGGAAGTATAAATCCTCAGAAGTCCTATCAAGGTGGACAACAGTTTATGGAGGATCTCTCTCTTGACTGGAAAAGTAACTTGGGGTGGCTGCTGGGCTGCCTCGGGGACCCTAAATTAGGTGGGATTATGGTTTAGTTGGTGTTCAGCAAACCAGTTCGTGCTTGTCTCCCAGTTCAGCCAGGGCAGGAGTGAAGGGGCAAGAAATGGGGAGATGGGCACGGGTGAGATTTTGGTGCTCGTTTCCCAGCCCCTGGGGGAAGGAGATCTTGCTTTAGGTTGGGCTTGTATGTGTAAAATAATAATGGGATGCTATATACGGGTATGTTTTAGGGTTTCCCTGGGCATCTTTGGCAGGATGCCCTCTGCAGAGTTACCCCACCGGTTTGTGTGGTGGTGCCATGGGAGGGGAGCAGAACAGACCCCTGCCCTGTCACACAGCTGGCAAAACACAGGCTGGACTTGCACATATTGGGGGAAATCTGCCAGATTTACCAGAGCTGTCCCAGATTTGTTTGCATGGAGTGGGATTTGCAGCCCCATTCTCTGTTTTAGTGGGAAATCTCCCCATGGAAGGTGATGGACGAGGGTTGAGAGAAAACCCCACAGTTTCAGATCTCCAAGGAAAAAAGCCCATGAACTCTGCCTACATTGTGAACCCTGTGAACACCAAAATCAGTTCAGAGAGTTCCGTGAACCCTCGAACTCCAGCAGGCTTTGCCGTGCCTGGTGGAAAGCCCTGGGTTTCTTGTCATCCCCTTTTTGTTACTTTTGCTCTCTTTTATTAGCGGGGAAGCACAGCTGTACAATCTCTCCCATCTCAGCGTAATTGCATTAGACACTTGGAGGCCGTCAGATTGCCATTCAAGCTGGTATATAATGAATTTACTTGACATGCAGAGGTCCTTATGTCACAAAAGGTTTTCTCATTATATCTGAGCTTTTACTTGTTTATCGAGAGTCTCCAAAGCCTCACCCTCTCCCCGCTCGCCGAGTGGGAGAAGCGCTGCAGGAAGCTGCCTTTTAGTGAAATATTCATCAGAAAAGGCCCACCTGGCTGTAACTTTTTGGGTTTTATTTGCAGCCTGCAAGGGGAAGATCTGGCTGCAGATGCCTGGTGTGAAGAGTTAGCACTGGGGGACAATGTGGACGGGGGTGATTGCTTATCACTGGTGGCAGAATGTTCTCCCAAAGGTGTGTTGGGACACTTGGGGATTGGGATTTGCACCCAGGGATTTGCACCCAGGGAGCGCACCCTTGTCCTCACTGAAGATTTGGTCCCATGAACTGGTCTTGATAAATCCTGTGGTACAGTGAGGCACACGTGATGGAGCAATCCTGCTCCATCCTCCCTAGGTTCTGGACTCGAGTGGGTCAGCACAGGGGTTGCAAACGGCTCCTTGGGGTGCAATAAACAATCCCTGGAGCCTTCACCCTTCAGCAAGGTGGGACCAGGGATTTGATATCACAGCAATAGGCAAAGTCGTGCGAAACCCTACAGGAGACCCACAGAAAGGGTGGAATTATGCAATTGCCATCTGCTTTGGTGCTGGTACCCTCAGGAATATGTGGCACTGTCACCTCTGGAGCCAGCACCAGTGAGCTGGAGCTCTGGGGGGGCAAAGTGGGACCTCTATAAGAGCCTGCTCACCCCCAGAGAGCCTGTGGCATGGGGTGTTGCCATTGCGAGGGGTTAACTGCAGGCTCTGCCAGTCTTGAGAAGTGTCCTCTTAAAACCAAACCCTCCTCTCTGTGGAAAGGCTCAGGAAGGGCTTTGGAGGCTTCCAGTACCTAAAGGGGAGATGGGGAGGGACTCTTGATCAGGGAGTAAAGCCACAGGACAAGGAGTAATGGTTTTAAGCTGAAAGAGGGGAGATTTAGATGAGACCTCAGGAAGAACTTCTTTGGTGTGAGGGTGGTGAGAGCCTGGCCCAGGTTGCCCCGAGAAGCTGTGGCTGCCCCATCCCTGGAGGGGTTCAAGGCCAGGTTGGAGGGGGCTTGGAGCAACCTGGTCTGGTGGGAGGTGTCCCTGCCCAGGGCAGGGGGTGGCACTGGATGGGGTTTAAGCCTGAACCATTCTGTAATTCCATGATTCTATGACTGGCTCTTAGCAGCCCCCTTGGGCATAAACTCTCTCTGCCCAGCCTTGGCTGGGACAGCCCCGGTCCCTCCTGATTAGCCCGTATCTAAGGCTGAGCCGGGGTCGTCGCAGCACCTCGCTAATAATTCCTGCCCATTGTCCCAGGGCTTTCTGGGAGCGATGTGATATTGTTGCTTCTCCGCGATGCCGGGGGCTCCGGCCGGCTCCTCTCTGCAGCGAGGGCCGGGGTGGGAGCGATGTCTCACATGAATGAGATAAGAGAAGACAAAGCAAATGGGGAAGAAAGGAAGCTTGTAGCTTTTCAAGTTCAATGAGGCTTACCAGGCTTTCGGGGGCCTCTTCAAATCAGAGGCCGAGTTAAAAGAACATGCAGAATTCAAAGCCTGTCCTTTTCCAGGCCCTCTGCCGGCTTTGAAAATCCTCCCAATTCATGTTTACTCTTGTTTCTCTCCCCCCTCCCAACCCCCCACCTCCCCCTCTGTCCTACCTTCCCCACGCAGACACGCACTCAACCCTTCTCCCCGTGCCCAATGGTGTGTGTGTCCCCCCAAATCTGTTCAAAGTGGCCCCCAGTCCGTCGATGCCCGGCCGCGGGAGCAGGTGGGGTGGCTGTTTCCATGCCCCCAGATCCTGAATGTGAGATGTATGTAAATGGCAGGGAATGGTGGGCAACATCAGACAAGGATACAATGGACCCCCTTAATCCCTCGTTGCCCAGAGCTGTCTCTCACCCCAGTGAAACACAGCATCAGAATGGGGTATAAACAGTTCCTCTCGCATTGCAAACATTAAAGTGTTTCTTTCCCTGGCAGACACATGCTTTGGAGAGTTGGCTGCCATGGGGAGCACGATGGGGAGCACAAAGGCTGGGTGCTTTCATCCCGGGAATTACAGTGTGAGCCACCACTTTCTGGGAGGAACTGAGGGCTGCAAAGGGGGGACCTGGCAGGATGGGAAGGGAGGCAACGTCCAGTTAGGCAGCTTTGGAAAATGGTACCGTGACTTTCAATGCACCTGAGACACTTCCATAAGTAAGGACTCTGTAATATGTGGTGTTACGTGCTGTAAAACTGACTTAGGTGGGATCCATGTCTGGCCATTGAGAGGGTGCAACAGGCTGCAACTCTTGGAGGGTTGGCTTCGTGTCCCAGCTCGCCCTCACCTGCTGGGCAGGCACAAGACTTTATTGTTAATGACAGCAGTCCTTTGCAAGTCTCTGATGGTGGGGCCTCAAAGGCAGGTAGGTAGGTGCAGACAACCTCTGCCCATCTGCTGCCCCACCACCTCTGCTGGTGGAGTGTCTTCTTCTCATGCCCAGCCCATACTCCTAGGCAGGATGCAGACAGCTCATCTCCACCCCACCACTCTGTCCTGTTGGGAGCTCTTGACCATGAATTTCTGATGAAAGTTTGTTGAAGACCTGTAAGAACAGAGATTGTCCATGTACATGAAGAGAAGATCATCTGGGGTGAGTGACTTTTTAGGCTATTGCAGCCTGAGGTGGAGGTTGAACCCTAACCTGCTTTGCTTCTCCTGAGCCCCTGACACCACTATTGGGATGGGTCCTCTCCCGGTCACCCCTTCATGTGTTTTTCTAGTTGTAAGAAATAACGAAACAAGTGAGCCCCTGTCCCTGATTGACCACGGCATTGCCCCAGCTTTCAAATCCACAGCAAAACGTGTAGCTGGGGCAAATCCACAGCCTTCCTCTGGCTCTGCAGGTGAGGATCTCACCTTGTGTGTTTGGAAACCTCCACCAGCCTCTTTCTTTTCTGGAAATGTGTTGTTCCCTGCTTGGAAAGAACCAGTGCTGAAGGCAAACTATTGCTAATACTTTAATTTTCTTGCTTAGGAGCTCAGTGCATGTTAAAGGCAGTCGAGGTGTTAACTCTCAGCTGTTTATACCCCTGGTTCCACACCACTCGTGAAGTCCTGAGCGTAGCTCTGGAATTACCACCTCCCCTCCTCGACCAGCCTTATAAAATGAAGGAAGAAATGTCTAAACCCTCATCTGATAATCTGCCCGCCGTCACCCAGCTGGGTGCGAGATGCTGTGTGAAATACTCCTGCAGGTTTCCATCTTCTGCCATGCTCAGGTGACACGGGGCATGTCCTTCTTGACACAAACCTCAGGGCTGAAAGGACCAAAGGGAGCATCCAGCCCCAAGGACCAAAGCCCAGCTGGTTGGTAGCGCCTTGAGAAGGATATATGATTTTTGCCACATACCTGGCAGGGACCCCAGATAGAAAAGAGCTTCTACTTCTTCTCAGAGTTGTCACTTCTTGTTTTTTTTTTTTCAAACAGAGCTATAAAAACCTCTGTTGAGGTCCTCTGCGCCTCCAAAGCTGAAGGACAGGGAAAATTCGCATGCCAGGTAATAGCACTTTTTAGGACGTTGTTGACAGAGTCATGGACTGCAGAGTTTCTCTCCCTTCCCAGCCATGCAAATGAGCCCAAGGGCTTGATGAAGGCGCAGGGGTGGGGGAAGAGCAACGTGACAATCACAGCGAGTCACCAAAGCGGAGGGAGCGGAGCAGCCCCGGGCTTGAATGCAGCGGAGCTCGGTCTCCTTGGCCACCTCCTTGTGTAGCCCCATTGAGCGCGGGGAGGTTTCCACAGCTCGGGAACACAGGGCTGGATTGTGCCTCGTGGTGGCAGTTGTCAGTGATCAGCAGGGAGATGACAGATCAGGACCAGCTCCTCAGCTGACATGAGTTGCAAAAGTGTCACTGACCTTGTGTGGCCCTTTGTCACTATTGTCTCAGCTGCTCTGAAAAGAAACCCTTGGTCTTGTTCTTCTCCTCCAGGCTGGGAAAGTGATTATTATTATGTCCTGGCCTTTGGTTGATGAAAATATGTGCAGCTTTTGTCACACGTTTCTCTACCCTGAGCACAGTTTTTTTCCCCCTGGTTTGCTATTCACACTTTGTGTGAATGTGGTGTTCGTTAAACTGGCAGGGACTGGGGGGGAGTGCAGGCAGGGAGCCAGGTACACCTCAGCCCCAGCCTCCATCCCCATGGGGTTCTGCCAATGCACCCCACATCTGACCCACACCACAGTTCTGGACCCCGTGGACAGCCCGATGTGCTCCCGCTCGCAGCCCTCCCCCATCTCCACCAGCCTCTCGGGTGGCCTTTTGCTGCCAGGATAAATGGTGTGGGGCTTTTTTTTTAAGGGAGATAAATGCCAGGAGGGGATAAAGAAGCTCTGCCAACCCATTTCTATAAGATGCTGAGTCCTTGCATCAAGATGGGGTGGGGTGGGGTGGGGTGGGATAGGATAGGATAGGATAGGATAGGATAGGATAGGATAGGATAGGATAGGATAGGATAGGATGGGATAGAATGGGATAGGGTGGGGTGGGATAGGATAGGATGGGATAGGATGATGCTGAGTCCTTGCATCAAGATGGGGTGGGATAGGATAGGATGGGATAGAATGAGATAGGGTGGGGTAGAATGGGATAGGATGGGATAGGGTGGGGTGGGGTAGGATAGGATAGGATAGGGTGGGATAGGATAGGATAGGATAGGATAGGATAGGATAGGATAGGGTGGAATAGGGTGGGATAGGGTAGGGTGAGATGCAATGGGATGGGATAGGATGGGATAGGGTGAGGTGGGATAGGATAGGATAGGATAGGATAGGATAGGATAGGATAGGATAGGATAGGATAGGGTGGGGTGAAATGCAATGTGATGTGATGTGATAGGATAGGGTGTTTGTATTTATATCTACATGGATATACTGGATATCTACAGGAGATCACATTGCCTGATTGGCTCTGCTGTTTCCTTTTTGCCTTGCACCATGCGTTGTCCTTCGCCCCATGACAAGGGGGTGCCACTCACTGCCCAGGGGACAGGCCAGTGGGAAGCTGGTCCTGAGGGGCTTAGACCTTTGAGTGAATTAGACCTTTACAGGAATTAGCTGGGGGCACTGCGGTGTGTTGTCAGGGTAGAAGGTCCCCTCCTGTGCAGGGTGTTAGAGAGTCCAATAGCACATACCAGGAGTGTTGCCAGGCTGCTTGACTTTTTAGAGCCACTCTGGAGTTAATAGTAACGTAAAGGCATCCAGATGCAAAGTCCTCCCTGGACCTGCTCCCAGGTAGCATTTCCAAGCTGGCAGAGGGGCGTTGCTCCGAGGTGACTGTGTTGCTGTCTTTATTTCTTGTATGTGCAACAACCCTGGAAAATGGTGAGTGAGGCCGTTGTTCTCCCCAGTCCCCCTGAGCCGTGGAGCAGAGACGTGACGTTCCGGTAAACTGGCAAGATTTCATTTCTATTCCTTTTGTTGTTGGAATGTATAAGGTGATTATTTGCTTTTAAATCTTGACTTTGATATAGTTGATGCTAATGGAGGCGGTAGAACGGGGTTTACACGCATTAAGAAATGAGGGCTGTGCCACCACGCGGGCCCAGATGTGATATATGCAGCTGGAACAGCATAAATTGGGCTGTGGATGGATTGCTGTTTAATTACCTGTTTAAGCTGCAATTCAGCCAGTGCTGCCTGCTTAACGAGATGGTAATACAAACTTTAAGGGCCACAAACCTCCCCTAGAAAGGCAGTTTTCCTAAGGGGGCTGCTTTACACAATGCTCTAGGTGGTGGCTGTGTTGAATGGGAGTGGTGGGAGCCCGTAGGTGGATCATTAGTTGGCCAAGGAAGGTCCCCTTGTAAAGAAGATGAGGTCTATGGACTTTAATAGCTGGATGGTGCCAGTGGAGGAAGAGGTGATGTGGGAAGCATCAGGACCCTGCTGTCCTGGAGGATGGGAATGCAGCTGAAGCTGTCCCCAGTACTGCCAGCAGGTCATGGCCACTTGATATCACTCGGTTCTTTTGGGCTGTAAAGCTGATGGGCTGAATCTAGCCACAGTAACAGCATTGATTTTAACAAAGTGGAATTAAGAGATGCATTTGGCTCTGCAGTGGCTCGTTTTACTCCTCATCCAATAAAGCAAAGTGAAGTCCCCTCTCTGGTGTCGCTCTGGCGGCAGCGGGGACAGCGTGGGGATGTATAAGGTTAGAGATGTACAGCCTGAAAGAGGAGGGGGGGAGATGAAAGCTCAACAAAACCAGTCTGAGAAGTAGCAGCATGTTTAGAACAAATCTTTCCAGCAACAGATTTTGGCAACGATCGAAACAGTAGCTCGGGACAGCGAGGCAGGCAGATGGAGCTCAAACGTAATGAAGAACCATGTAATGGAGCTGTGGTTGAAGAATCTCTGGAAGCCAGCACTGCCCAAATCCAACCCATGGACTCTGCTTCACGTCTCTGACCCACTGCCGTGTCCCCGAGCTCCCACAGAGGCTGCTGTGGCTCTGCCTGCTCCTCCCCATAGGTCCCACCAGCCGGTTCCAACCACATGAAGCTGAGGAGCAGTGGTCCCAGAGGTGATGGCACACCACAATCCTGGGACAGGAGGCTGGGCAGGGGACAGGGAGTCAGGCAGACCCCCAGGAGGCTGCAGGGTGAGCCCAGCCCTCAGCAGACATGCAGGAAAACCCAGATGAGTGAACACCATGCCGTGGTCCTTTAAGTGAGGAGTAATTGCCGTGCTCAAAGTTACTTATCGCTAGGACTGAAGCCAGTGTTTGAAATAAATCTTGGTGGTTTTAGCAGTTTTGCTAATGCTTATGGAAGAAATAGACTTTAGTGCAGTGACTCCTGATTTATGCAAAGTGGGAGAAGGATTAGATGAAAATCTGAAAAGCAAGTGTCAGTGTCCTTCAAAAAACTCTTAAATGGGGTCAGGGAAAGCAATTTAGGGGGAATCAAAGGGCTAAATATGAATCTTTTGGAGAAAATCCTCCTGTGAGACATTTAGTATGAGACATTTAGGATCAGCTGTACCATCACCTATCGGCTTGCTGTAAAAGCCTTGAGCTGTGAGACATTTAGGATCAGCTGTACCATCACCTCTCGGCTGGCTGTAAAAGCCTTGAGCCGTTTAACTGCTTCATGTGACAGTCTTAGTGCTGAACACCTAGTCTACAGATTTAAAAAATGTAAAACTAAGTCATACGCCATTTATAAAATGATTCTCGGATCCTGGCAGTGAGTTGACATCCATAAAATTGTGTAAGAGAGATCTCAGGACTGAGGTGGCCCTAAAGCCTGGCCCACCTCCATGCTGGGGGCCATCATGACGTTGGCTGTGGTGTGTTTGCCAAGGTGGATTCCCTTTAGAGAAATCTCACATTTTACCTTCACCAGGGCAGGAATTAGGCAGGCAGTGGGGCGCAGCACCTTCTCTTTGCTGTGGCTTTGTTTGAAGGTTGTGGATGGCAGCTCGGCGGTGTGAATCCAGCTGTCTCATAGCAGATGTCTTCAATCTGTACCTCATGCTGTGCTCACCCAGAGGGTAAAGGCAAGATCAGCTTCTCTGAGAGCAAGGAGTGAAACGTGCCCTTTTCCTCCCTAAATTCTTCTGCGTTGGTCTGGTGGTTGTTGTTATCATTAACTGCAGTCAAGCCATCCTCAGGAGACTTCGCCATTAACTGCAGTCAAGCCATCCTCAGGAGACTTTGCCGAAGCAGAGACCATCCTCTCTTATTCTAGGTTGGAGGGGACCTTAAAGATCACCATCCTCTCTTGTTTCCTTGGAGGGTATGAAAAAGCCACAGGGAGATTTCAGGTAAACCTCAGAATGGGCACTTTCCTCAAAGATGGAGAAGAAGGTGAGATGATGCCAATGCACCATCACTGGGATGGGTGAACTCAGCACTTCTTTAAAGCTGCAAAGGTAAAACCACCAGCAAAGATCAGACCAACTGTGAATACAGCTCTTAACTTAGACAGAAGTTCAAATTTCCTTTCTCACAGTTTGGAGACAGATTTTGCTCTACTCCTGAAGTGAAAATCAGGCCATAACCTCAGTGAAGTTCAGAAAAGGGGCTGTTAAGCCTGAATGGCTTTTGGAAGATGATTTGAACTTGTTTGAGTACCTCGGGTCATGGAATTTGGATGGAAACTGTTTGTTTCTGAGCTATCAGGGTTCATGGTTTGTGTCAGAGTCAGGGAAGAGCATTGGCCAGGGAATTTCCCTCCTTCTGCCCTCCCTCCACAGGTAGGGTGGTGGCAGCAAAGGCTGATGTTCATTGCAGGTGATACTCAACACCTTCCCCAGTTCACTGCCAACTGGTGAACCTGTTGGTCTGGCACCTGCTGGAAAATGTTCCTGCTTTACCAGTAACCTCCATTTCCACAGGCTTTTTCATCAGTCTCATCAGAAAGGTCAGTGAATAAACAACCTGTCTGAACCGGGTTCTTTCTTTACCCCAAGAAAGAGCTCTGTGGATCAAGGTTGTAGCTAAGAGATGCCCGGGGAGAATCTTGCACCCGGCTGCCTGTAGTGCTCTGGCTCTGTGAATAGCAGGCATCGTTTCCTTTCCAGGACTCTTGGTCTTTGCACTTAATATGCCATTTTTTACAAGGGCTGTAATGATGAGGAGAGCCAGAGATGCTGAGGAACAGGCAGGTCATTCCTTGCAAGTGCCAGATGATATACAGCATACTATTAGCAAGGCGATACACTTCTTTCAGAAACTGAGCAAGGTTTCTCATGTAACCCATGGGTCTGATCTCCACCAGGCTCGCTCTTTTTTCATGTTTGTCAGTTCCAGCAAAGCAGAAGTATTCCTGCTTCCTTGGCTGTAATAAATTCAGAAAGGGCTTGTGCTGGCTCTAAGCTTAAGACTGAAAGATGCTCCTCCCATGACATTGAAAGTGGCTGGAAAGAGGGACACGAGCAGATTGCCAGGTGATCAAATAGCCCCAAGGTAACCTGTGCTGGGGGATTTGCCTTGGTCTCCTGCTGGCCCCCATCTTCTTTTTCTTCTCACAGCGTCAGTACTTTCTGCCAGATGGCTATTATTTTTTACAGGACTACAGACAATTATACCTGTCAAGGGCATGCCAGAGTAGTTAGCATTTATGGTGTTAAGGAGATTACCTTCTAAATGTTAATAGCAGGCACAGACGTGGTAAGTTTCCTGCTCCAGACCCTTATTACTGCACAGCACTGCACTGGATCACTGCACTGGATCTCTGCACTGGATCACTGCACTGGATCACTGCACTGGATCACTGCACGGCACTGCTTTGGATGTTGACACACTGAACGGATGCTCCGAGGTCCGCAGACGTCCAAGGTGATCATTCTTTGGTTCAGGAAGCACTCCTGTACACACCACACACACAGCTGGTGCTCACACGCTTTGGCACCACATGTAAGCACAACAGGGTCTTCCACCATTCACATATGACAAAGTGGTGCAACACTCAAGCCCAGAGATGTTTGATTTGACGTGATCCTCTGAGCTGGGTCACATCTGCAAGGATCGCGGAGCTGCTGTGTGTTTCACAGAATCACAGAATCCTCTAGGTTGGAAGGGACCTTAAAGATCATCTTGTCCAACCATCAACCTAACTGACAAAAATAGACACCCGCACAACAAACAAGAAGCATCACCATCACTAAACCATACCTCCCAGCACTACATCAACCCGTCTTTTGAACACCTCCAGGGATGGTGCCTCAACCACCTCCCTGGGCAGCCCACTGAACCTACCCTGGCGTCACTTGAGGCCATTTCCTCTCGTCCTGTCGCCTGTGACTTGAGAGAAGAGACCGACCCCACCTCTCTACACCCTCCTTTCAGGGAGTTGTAGAGAGCAATAAGGTCTCCCTTCAGCCTCCTCTTCTCCAGGCTGAAATGTTTCCTGGGCATTTAGGTGGTGGGGGACATTTCCATTGCCATTAAAGCTCAAATCAATGTGGGGACCCACTAGGTTTCCAGTCTCTGCAGCTTCATGCCTTTATTTTCAAAGGGCAAAGGGTTTGATCAGTTGTCAGAAGCTTGGGAAGGGCAGCACCATGAGGTGGGTTGGACATGGGACGGTGTGAGACACATCTTATGCTCTCAGGGCTGCTGGTGAGTCTCTGAGTGCTCTCAAGAAAGAGTCTTCTCAGCTCAGATTGCACACACATCAAAGCAGGAGACAACTCTTCATGTTTGTTTGGTGGCATCTGGTGCAGCAGGGCTCAACCAACACCTCCAGCTGTAGCTGGAAGGAGAAAAATCCAAAATAACTGCTGCTTGAAATGGCTCAGAGACATAAATTTATGCCAAAACTATCAATCTGCCCCAGATTCACTGGAAACCATTCCTAACTTTGCGAACCAGAACGACTTTTCATAAAGCTGGTATTTGCTCAAGAGCCCTAGGCAGCTGGTACCTCTCTGCCCAGATCTGGATGCTGCCAGGTTGTAGAGTAGAATTCTCATCCTGGCTGTAAGGAGGTTGGTCCCTCATCCTGGTTGGAAGGAGGATGGTCCCTCATCTTGGCTGTATGGTGGATCCCACCACTCAACAGGAGCACTTTGCTCAGGGTACTCTATGTGGACTGGGCAATTCGAAGGGAGACCATTTGTTGTCTTGGTGGGTTTTGGGTCACAAAAATAATGAAAGCTGAATAATTAATTTTCCTGGCCACTTGCTGGGAGTGCAGATCTAAAAGACACTCATGTTCGGCCCATGGTCCCAGGAAAGCTGAATTAAAATTCTTGTAACAAAACCCCTTGGCTTTTCCTACTGGCCTGCAGTCTGGCTGATGAGAGGATGGTTCAGCTCGCTGTGTTTCGGGCTGTTTCTTCTGTCTGAGGGCTGGTTGTGCAGACACAGGGCAGGATTTGCGACTGTTGACTCCAGGGAACAGCAGTGGTTAACGCCAGAGGCAGGTCTGGCCCTTCCTGTTTATTCTTTCCAAGGGCATCTGTCCTCCCACGGCTAAAGGGGAAGGTAAAACAGAAGAGGAGGGTGTCGCAGACACTGTCCTTGGGGGAAAAGAAAGGAAAACTGAATGAAAAAACCACGAGTAGTTAAAATTTTCTGTTCCTTCAGGTCTCCTATTTCTGCCCTTGTTGTATCAGACAAAGGCAGAGGTGAGGGGGGTTAGCAAACCTTGGGAGGGGGCCCCCAAAACCCAATTTCTTTGACACTAATTTGGTTAAAGAACAAGGAGATTCATTGCTGATTCTTACATGTTCCCTAAGCACAGAGAAATCCCCCGTCAAGGTCGGTGGCTGAGCAATGCCCTTGGCACGTACTGCTCCCACTGGGGCACATCCTGCCCAGTTACACCAGCAGGAGCACAGGGTGACTCCGCTCAGGCCAACGTGATGGGTGAACCAGGGCATGGCTGCCAACAAAGAGTTTGGTTTTGCAGGGTCTTGGTTTGTGGGAGATCTCCCCTCCATGCCCATCTCATCCAGGAGTTTGAAAGGATGGGTTAGATGCGAGTCAAGACCTACTTTGAGCAAATATGGTCCAAATGTGGGTGTGTTGTGACTATTTACAAGCAATATCTTCATTTTAAATGGGAAAGTCACTTTACAATGTTCATGGGATAATTAACGAGCGGGACTGACAAGGGTGTTGGGTTGGCAGATGAGCTGCTGAGCATACAATCCAGACGTGGTTATTCACCAAAACCCAGATCCATGCAGAGCTCTCCAGAGCATTCCCAGCCGGTGGGATAAGTTAATCACATCAGGCAAATGTGAATAATCATCTCAGGTGTTGCAGTGTCAGCGGGACTGCGACATCTTGATTATATCAATGAGGAGAGCGTTTTGGTCCTGACAGCTGAGCACCATCCCAGAGGAGGAGGAAGGAGGGAAGGCTCCAAGGACTCTGGGGTTCTCTACAGGGAAATGTAATTAGTGCAAGACATGACTTTGGAACAATGCATTGACTCATCCAAAAACCAGAGGCTCCAAATGTGGGACCAGTGAAAGGAAACCCAACAAATCTGTTTGCTCAGAGTTCGTCCGTCTGTTCGTCTGTGTGTCTGTGGATGTTGCAGACCCAGCACTGGAAGAACTTTTCCCACCTGACACGTTCCAGCAATTGCAATGTCTTTTCAAGAACACCATGAGCTTTGTCAGCTTCCCAGGACTAAACAGAGAGAGATAGCAAAGGTCTCTGGCTTGCAGCAAACGTGTCACAGCATGGCTTTTTTTCAGGAGTAGAACAAATTTCACAACAAGGCTAAATGTTTTTGGGAGTGTCCCCTGCTTTCCTGGAAGTCTAAATTCACTGAAAATGAGGCAAAATTTCCACTCATTTGGCAAATTCTGGATGGTTTGATATTTTACTCAATACTCTCGTTTTAATGGAGACTTGTGGATAGAGCAGAAGCAGAATTCATTTCTTATCTCTCCAAGCAGGACATTTGGTTTGGTCACCCTGGGAGTCCTTCCAGCTCAAGATTAAAAGTGAGATTCTAAAGATAAGAGTCTATATCTAGAAAAATGCAGAAAAACTGTATATCCAAATAATTTCTGGCGCTGAAAAGAACAGTTGCAGTAGCTGTGAGATACCATCTGCACCTATTCTAGAAAGGGATTTTACTGTTCTTTCTGTTATAAGAGTTGTTTGAAGGTATCTCACATGTTTTACATTTCATCAACGTTTTGAAATTCCGGATTTTGATAGTAAATATTACACCTCTCCTCCACTCCCTATAAGACTGAGTCTTTTTTTTTTCTTTTCTTTTGATTTTAACATTTTTACCTTCAAAATATTGAATAATTAAGTAGAAAAACAATTAGGGAGGAATTTCCAAGACCTGTTTATCCTTCCTCTGCTCACACTGTTTTCCGAGGCTCTGGTCGATGCCTTCGACACCATTAAGCCTGAGAAAGGCAGCACCCTTTCCCCTTTGAATATCAAACTCTCGCATTGCGGAAGGTGCCTATAGAGATACACTATAATCACCACCTTAAAAGTACTGAATGAAGAGGAAAAAAGGGCCCTTTGAAGAGCAGAAGTCTTCCTGGCTTTGCTGTTGTGCAAGGCTGGGCAGATAGGAAGGTGCTGGGAAGCTGGATGCCGGTTGCAGAAGGTAAACACTGGGAGGAAGATTTTACTTGAAAGACCTCGGTGTCCAGCTTTAATTCCTCTCAGACTGAAAAGCCTTCTGCGAAATCTCAGCTGGCACAGCCAGCTCACCCAACTCTGCCTGCAGCTCCCGCTCACTGATTATTTTCAATCAGAAATTTTGAAGTTAACAGAGCTACACAACTTTATACGGCCCAAAGGGTGCTGCAGCTTCCAAAGGCAGATGTTTCTCTCCCTCTCTTTGTGCTTGTTCTCACAATTTTATTCACTAGCTCCAACTCAGAGGAAAAACACCTTTTGGTTTCCAAGGGAGGCGGTGACACCTTATCTACGACTGTGCAAACAGCTGTGGGGTTCGTTTCCTGCAGTCATTTTGGGTATCAGCAAAATGCAGTCGGCTGCACAGTTCGGATGAAGCATTACACTAAGCTTTGATTGAGTTTTCCCTAGTTCTGGAAATGAATACCGTCCATCCCACTGAAGCTTTGGGTGCTCTTTGCCATCTCTCCTCTGCTTGGGGTATTCACTGGGCACAACCGAGGTCACCAGCCCAAGCTGAGCTCCTGTTGGAGCCACGTGCTGTATCCCCTACAGGAGGAGGCAGTGCCTGCCTCCAGTCTGCTCAGTACTGCTCAGGGTGTCTCCAGTTTGGGGCACTTCATCTCACAACCAAGGTATGGGCTGGGAGTGATAGTTCAAAGCAAGAAGTAAAAGCAATTAGACACCCAGAAATCCTCACCTGGAAAAATGGTCGGCAGTTATTCATTCTGAACAAGAAAGAACACTGTCCTAAAATAAAGAAAAGCCACCTGAAAAGGTGGAGCAAATCATCCCTCTGCCCACAAAGGAGAAAACCCCTGGCTTTAAATTTCAGCAAAGATCAAGGTTTGAGGGTCAGAATAAGCAAGAAGAGCAGCAGAGCGGGGGCTGGATGACTTGGGAGGAAGGCAGCAAGTGTCCATCGTTGATGGTGCCTCACTGCAGCAGCAATGTAACCCACCACCTCATTTTTGAAGCCCACAACTGCCATGTCTCAGCCTGGCTTTCTTCCACAGCCCGTTCTGATGCCGTGAGTGCTTCTCCCAAGTCTCCCAGTCAAAACCAATCAGTGTCACGGGGCTGGGAGAGAGTTTTTTCTTTGCTCTAAAGAGCATTTTCATTGAAGGGCACCTAATCCATTAGGAGAAGGAGAGGTGCCACCATTCACTCCACTTGTCACTTTACATCTGGTCGGTGGTGCCAGGAATGAAATCCAGGAGAACAGGATTAATTTGTTAATGAATGACAAGGAAAAGTCCTGCTGCAAAGGGGTGCTGGAGGAGGCAGCGTGCAGAAGTGGTCATTAAGGAAAGAGCCCTTCCATTGATGCACGAGATAAATGTAGAGATAGATGGATACTGCTGAGAGTCAAACGGCAGAGTGTATCTCAGAGACACAAGGTGCCTCCTAAAGAATCACTGTGATATATCTGGGGTTGGATTTTCAAAGTCACCCGAGGGTAATTTCTTTTGGGGTTTTTAAATGTAATGTATTGGTTTGCTTGAAAAAAAAGAAACCAATCCCTTTTAAACAACCAAGAGAAGACAGTCAGCTGTAATTTAAAAGCATTGAGAGCTACGTCCCCACTTTGAAGAGGAGGGTGATTTTTCAGAGCTCAAAGCGATGAAGCACCAGGCTCTGTCGTACTTTAGGGGAATGTCAGCAGCTAATTCCCTTTAGTTAAAACTGAAACACGATGACTTTCATGTCAGGCCACTCCTCTGTACAGAATAGCACGTAAAAAGGTTTCCAGAGGATGTTTAGAGGCATAACACACCATTATAATATGAAATACATGGCAATTTAACATACAACTATAATTGTATTATCCAGCCGTTATCGACAGCACGGCTGACACAATGTCCAATTACACAGGGGGAAATGACATCTCTTGCAGCTTAACAGCTCCACTGTTAAATATGGTCAGTCTGTGTCTTGGGAGAGTTATTAAAATGGCAGAAATTAATGTTAAAATAATTGATTGGCATTTCCTTAAGATGCAATAATATCCCCGTAAATCTCCTTTAGATAAGAGGAACGTACCTGAGACATTAAAGGACTTTTGGTCTACGCGTAGGGAGGGTGACCCTCAATGAATAATAAATGGCTGGAGGTGACTTGTTGTTACGGCTCCGATACTGCACGATATTAACTTTTAAGGCCTGCCTTCACAACTCGGAAACTTTATGGACTCCCGTGTTTTATGATCTTGTAACCTCAAGTCCTTCATCCTGGAGACGGCAGCTTTTTCGTTCCATCTCGTGGTCCCCAGGTACCGCTGGCACCACCTCCCTCTGCACCTTCCTCTCCAAATCAGCTTCCCTAATCGATGTTAGCTTTACTGGGCTGGAATTGAACCACTTTAGACCATATTTCCTCAGACATAAAAAGTTATCTAGGGCTTTACGGTTCCTAAGTGATGTATGCACATTAGCTAATTAATTAATCTTGCTGAGTAGCATATTAATTTCTTTTAATTTCCTACCCTGCTTGAAAGGTAGCATTTCCCTGAAACTAGCGGGGTGGTTTAGGAAAGGAATTGCAGATTCAGACTTTCAAAGTCAGCTTGGAGGTTTGGCTCTGAGTCCTGCAGGAACACACACACACACACATGTGAGCACACACACACTCTTGCCTTCACAAGCCAGTCATGCAGCCTTTCCTTCAACAATCACTCTGCTCCAAAAGAGCCTTTTAATGCAAGGAAGCGGCCTAGGACACTCACCTCCTCTTTTCAAAGATGCTTAAAGCTATATGCAAAAGAGGATTGAGGTGCCTCGGAGGAATTTCAACACCTAAATCCAACGTGGCATCCCAGCCCCTCTGCCCAGTCCCTGCTGCTGGCTCCATAGACCCCTTTTCACAGCTGGTATAATCAAGGCATATTTCTTTGTGTGTGCAGAGGTCTTTTAGTTCTCTCTGACGACCAGCTCTGCTGTGAAGCTGGAAGTGATGCTCTCCTCCAGCCAGGTCCAACCAACTGAGGGTACATCCACCCATGGCTGGACATGTGCCTCCCTTTTTCTTTCCAAAGCCCATCCTCCTGGAGGGACTCCAAACCACCAGGCTGGATAGCTTCCAGAGCTGTGTCCCATGGACATTGCTGGGAGGTGGGGAAGGACAACCCAGCCTTTGAACCCTAAAGGTGATGGTCAAGCTGGATGGTCCCCTTTGGACTGGAGAAACAATAAGACCTGTATCACATTTGTAATAAAGTGACAGCTCCCACCCAGATTGATTTATCAGGTCATTCATCATAAATCCCAGCCTCCAACGTGCCACTCAGAATTCAAAGACATGCTTAGAACTGTTTTCACCCCAAAAGAGCCCATTTCTGAGCAGTTATAGGGTTTCGGTGCAGCTTTACCTCCTCCTGGATTTGTCTGCACCTAATGCAGAGTCTTTTATATCAGTCTTACCCCCTTGTGCATGGACAGGGACATGTTTCCAAATCTAATTATTCCGAAGGATCACATCAGTGTAATCATATGTACTTTGGGAAATGGGCTGGGAAAAGGCCACAACCCAGAGTCCACCCAGGCTGGGAACTGTTGCCTCTCCCAAGGTCTAGATGCCACCAACCAGACACTGCTGCCCCCCATCAACTTGGTTTCACCCTTAGCACTGACTTGGGGTGCCCCCCTCAGCAAGGCCTTTGATGTCAAGCAGGACCTGAGTGATGCCTGATCTTCACAGCACCCTGTCTTCTCGCAAGAGCGAGCGCAGATCTGCCCTAAATCAGTCACCACCTGATGCTTTCATCTCCCTCTGGTGTGCCATGGCAGCTCTTCTTCACGTGAAGGCATGATCATGAGGCACATTATCCACCTCATCACCGCCCTCTTCCCAGGATGTTGTTCTCCCAGGATGGCAATAATCATTCTCTACAGGTGAATGATGGTCACAGCCAATTTGATTTTTGCATTATTTTTCCATGAAATGTTCTACCTCGGTGCTGTTCTGCCTCCCAGCCCACACTGGTTCCCAAGACCTAATTAGGCCCCTTTGTCCTTCTCATTTGTACTGTGTGAGAAGTGGTGATCAGGCTGACATTCCTTCACAGAGCATCTCAGGAACTTTTTTTTTTTCCCCTCTTCTTCTCCTTTTTTTTAAAGACTTCTCAGCAGTTCCAATCAGCTGTTTATATTAAAGGTTGTCAAACTCACTGAAGTTAGCAAGAACTTTCCCCTCCCTGAGCAGGCTGGAAGAGGGCAATGCTCCCTCTCATCTTCACTGTGATGCTTTTTAATTGTCTTCAGATTAAAAACACTGCAAAAAAAAACGATG
Source organism: Calidris pugnax (assembly GCF_001431845.1). Lineage (NCBI taxonomy): Eukaryota > Metazoa > Chordata > Aves > Charadriiformes > Scolopacidae > Calidris > Calidris pugnax. Next base: position 187,472 of record NW_015091021.1, on the reverse strand, counting down.
AAGAGAACAACCAAGCAAACAAAAAGTGAAGGTATATTTTTTAAATACATGTTAAAGATCATCTTGTCCAACCATCAACCTAACTGACAAAAATAGACACCCGCACAACAAACAAGAAGCATCACCATCACTAAACCATACCTCCCAGCACTACATCAACCCGTCTTTTGAACACCTCCAGGGATGGGGCCTCAACCCCCTCCCTGGGCAGCCCATTCCGATGGCTGAGAACCCTTTCAGTGAAAAAATTTTTCCTAATATCCAGCCTGAACCTCCCCTGGTGCAACTTGAGGCCATTTCCTCTAGTCCCATTGCCTGTTCCTTGGGAGAAGAGACCGACCCCACCTCTCTACACCCTCCTTTCAGGGAGTTGTAGAGAGCAATAAGGTCTCCCTTCAGCCTCCTCTTCTCCAGGCTGAAATGTTTCCTGGGCATTTAGGTGGTGGGGGACATTTCCATTGCCATTAAAGCTCAAATCAATGTGGGGACCCACTAGGTTTCCAGTCTCTGCAGCTTCATGCCTTTATTTTCAAAGGGCAAAGGGTTTGATCAGTTGTCAGAAGCTTGGGAAGGGCAGCACCATGAGGTGGGTTGGACATGGGACGGTGTGAGACACATCTTATGCTCTCAGGGCTGCTGGTGAGTCTCTGAGTGCTCTCAAGAAAGGGTCTTCTCAGCTCAGATTGCACACACATCAAAGCAGGAGACAACTCTTCATGTTTGTTTGGTGGCATCTGGTGCAGCAGGGCTCAACCAACACCTCCAGCTGTAGCTGGAAGGAGAAAAATCCAAAATAACTGCTGCTTGAAATGGCTCAGAGACATAAATTTATGCCAAAACTATCAATCTGCCCCAGATTCACTGGAAACCATTCCTAACTTTGCGAACCAGAACGACTTTTCATAAAGCTGGTATTTGCTCAAGAGCCCTAGGCAGCTGGTACCTCTCTGCCCAGATCTGGATGCTGCCAGGTTGTAGAGTAGAATTCTCATCCTGGCTGTAAGGAGGTTGGTCCCTCATCCTGGTTGGAAGGAGGATGGTCCCTCATCTTGGCTGTATGGTGGATCCCACCACTCAGCAGCAGCACTTTGCTCAGGGTACTCTATGTGAACCGGGCAACTCAAAGGGAGACCATTTGTTGTCTTGGTGGGTTTTGGGTCACAAAAAAAATGAAGGCTGAATAATTACTTTTCCTGGCCACTTGCTGGGAGTGCAGACCTAAAAGACACTCATGTTCTGCCCGTGCTCCCAGGGAAAGCTGAATTAAAATTCTTCTAACAAAACCCCTTGGCTTTTCCTACTGGTCTGCAGTCCGGCTGATCAGAGGGTGGTTCAGCTCACTGTGTTTTGGGCTGTTTCTGCTGTCTGAGGGCTGGTTGTGCAGACACAGGGCAGGATTTGCGACTGTTGACTCCAGGGAACAGCAGTGGTTAACGCCAGAGGCAGGTCTGGCCCTTCCTGTTTATTCTTTCCAAGGGCATCTGTCCTCCCACGGCTAAAGGGGAAGGTAAAACAGAAGAGGAGGGTGTCGCAGACACTGTCCTTGGGGGAAAAGAAAGGAAAACTGAATGAAAAAAACACGAGTAGTTAAAATTTTCTGTTCCTTCAGGTCTCCTATTTCTGCCCTTGTTGTATCAGACAAAGGCAGAGGTGAGGGGGGTTAGCAAACCTTGGGAGGGGGCCCCCAAAACCCAATTTCTTTGACACTAATTTGGTTAAAGAACAAGGAGATTCATTGCTGATTCTTACATGTTCCCTAAGCACAGAGAAATCCCCCGTCAAGGTCGGTGGCTGAGCAATGCCCTTGGCACGTACTGCTCCCACTGGGGCACATCCTGCCCAGTTACACCAGCAGGAGCACAGGGTGACTCCGCTCAGGCCAACGTGATGGGTGAACCAGGGCATGGCTGCCAACAAAGAGTTTGGTTTTGCAGGGTCTTGGTTTGTGGGAGATCTCCCCTCCATGCCCATCTCATCCAGGAGTTTGAAAGGATGGGTTAGATGCGAGTCAAGACCTACTTTGAGCAAATATGGTCCAAATGTGGGTGTGTTGTGACTATTTACAAGCAATATCTTCATTTTAAATGGGAAAGTCACTTTACAATGTTCATGGGATAATTAACGAGCGGGACTGACAAGGGTGTTGGGTTGGCAGATGAGCTGCTGAGCATACAATCCAGACGTGGTTATTCACCAAAACCCAGATCCATGCAGAGCTCTCCAGAGCATTCCCAGCCGGTGGGATAAGTTAATCACATCAGGCAAATGTGAATAATCATCTCAGGTGTTGCAGTGTCAGCGGGACTGCGACATCTTGATTATATCAATGAGGAGAGTGTTTTGGTCCTGACAGCTGAGCACCATCCCAGAGGAGGAGGAAGGAGGGAAGGCTCCAAGGACTCTGGGGTTCTCTACAGGGAAATGTAATTAGTGCAAGACATGACTTTGGAACAATGCATTGACTCATCCAAAAACCAGAGGCTCCAAATGTGGGACCAGTGAAAGGAAACCCAACAAATCTGTTTGCTCAGAGTTCGTCCGTCTGTTCGTCTGTGTGTCTGTGGATGTTGCAGACCCAGCACTGGAAGAACTTTTCCCACCTGACACGTTCCAGCAATTGCAATGTCTTTTCAAGAACACCATGAGCTTTGTCAGCTTCCCAGGACTAAACAGAGAGAGATAGCAAAGGTCTCTGGCTTGCAGCAAACGTGTCACAGCATGGCTTTTTTTCAGGAGTAGAACAAATTTCACAACAAGGCTAAATGTTTTTGGGAGTGTCCCCTGCTTTCCTGGAAGTCTAAATTCACTGAAAATGAGGCAAAATTTCCACTCATTTGGCAAATTCTGGATGGTTTGATATTTTACTTAATACTCTCGTTTTAATGGAGACTTGTGGCTAGAGCAGAAGCAGAATTCATTTCTTATCTCTCCAAGCAGGACATTTGGTTTGGTCACCCTGGGAGTCCTTCCAGCTCAAGATTAAAAGTGAGATTCTAAAGATAAGAGTCTATATCTAGAAAAATGCAGAAAAACCCAGCTCAAGATTAAAAGTGAGATTCTAAAGATAAGAGATCTAGAAAAATGCAGAAAAAATGTATATCCAAATAATTTCTGGCGCTGAAAAGAGCAGTTGCAGTAGCTGTGAGATACCATCTGCACCTATTCTAGAAGGGATTTTACTGTTCTTTCTGTTATAAGAGTTGTTTGAAGGTATCTCACATGTTTTACATTTCATCGACGTTTTGAAATTCCGGATTTTGATAGACACCTCTCCTCCACTCCCTATAAGACTGATTTTTTACACCTCTCCTCCACTCCCTATAAGACTGAGTCTTTTTTTTTTCTTTTCTTTTGATTTTAACATTTTTACCTTCAAAATATTGAATAATTAAGTAGAAAAACAATTAGGGAGGAATTTCCAAGACCTGTTTATCCTTCCTCTGCTCACACTGTTTTCCGAGGCTCTGGTCGATGCCTTCGACACCATTAAGCCTGAGAAAGGCAGCACCCTTTCCCCTTTGAATATCAAACTCTCTCATTGCGGAAGGTGCCTATAGAGATACACTATAATCACCACCTTAAAAGTACTGAATGAAGGGGAAAAAAGGGCCCTTTGAAGAGCAGAAGTCTTCCTGGCTTTGCTGTTGTGCAAGGCTGGGCAGATAGGAAAGCGCTGGGAAGCTGGATGCTGGTTGCAAAAGGTAAACACTGGGAGGAAGATTTTACTTGAAAGACCTCGGTGTCCAGCTTTAATTCCTCTCAGACTGAAAAGCCTTCTGCGAAATCTCAGCTGGCACAGCCAGCTCACCCAACTCTGCCTGCAGCTCCCGCTCACTGATTATTTTCAATCAGAAATTTTGAAGTTAACAGAGCTACACAACTTTATACGGCCCAAAGGGTGCTGCAGCTTCCAAAGGCAGATGTTGCTCTCCCTCTCTTTGTGCTTGTTCTCACAATTTTATTCACTAGCTCCAACTCAGAGGAAAAACACCTTTTGGTTTCCAAGGGAGGCGGTGACACCTTATCTACGACTGTGCAAACAGCTGTGGGGTTCGTTTCCTGCAGTCATTTTGGGTATCAGCAAAATGCAGTCGGCTGCACAGTTCGGATGAAGCATTACACTAAGCTTTGATTGAGTTTTCCCTAGTTCTGGAAATGAATACCGTCCATCCCACTGAAGCTTTGGGTGCTCTTTGCCATCTCTCCTCTGCTTGGGGTATTCACTGGGCACAACCGAGGTCACCAGCCCAAGCTGAGCTCCTGTTGGAGCCACGTGCTGTATCCCCTACAGGAGGAGGCAGTGCCTGCCTCCAGTCTGCTCAGTACTGCTCAGGGTGTCTCCAGTTTGGGGCACTTCATCTCACAACCAAGGTATGGGCTGGGAGTGATAGTTCAAAGCAAGAAGTAAAAGCAATTAGACACCCAGAAATCCTCACCTGGAAAAATGGTCGGCAGTTATTCATTCTGAACAAGAAAGAACACTGTCCTAAAATAAAGAAAAGCCACCTGAAAAGGTGGAGCAAATCATCCCTCTGCCCACAAAGGAGAAAACCCCTGGCTTTAAATTTCAGCAAAGATCAAGGTTTGAGGGTCAGAATAAGCAAGAAGAGCAGCAGAGCGGGGGCTGGATGACTTGGGAGGAAGGCAGCAAGTGTCCATCGTTGATGGTGCCTCACTGCAGCAGCAATGTAACCCACCACCTCATTTTTGAAGCCCACAACTGCCATGTCTCAGCCTGGCTTTCTTCCACAGCCCGTTCTGATGCCGTGAGTGCTTCTCCCAAGTCTCCCAGTCAAAACCAATCAGTGTCACGGGGCTGGGAGAGAGTTTTTTCTTTGCTCTAAAGAGCATTTTCATTGAAGGGCACCTAATCCATTAGGAGAAGGAGAGGTGCCACCATTCACTCCACTTGTCACTTTACATCTGGTCGGTGGTGCCAGGAATGAAATCCAGGAGAACAGGATTAATTTGTTAATGAATGACAAGGAAAAGTCCTGCTGCAAAGGGGTGCTGGAGGAGGCAGCGTGCAGAAGTGGTCATTAAGGAAAGAGCCCTTCCATTGATGCACGAGATAAATGTAGAGATAGATGGATACTGCTGAGAGTCAAACGGCAGAGTGTATCTCAGAGACACAAGGTGCCTCCTAAAGAATCACTGTGATATATCTGGGGTTGGATTTTCAAAGTCACCCGAGGGTAATTTCTTTTGGGGTTTTTAAATGTAATGTATTGGTTTGCTTGAAAAAAAAGAAACCAATCCCTTTTAAACAACCAAGAGAAGACAGTCAGCTGTAATTTAAAAGCATTGAGAGCTACGTCCCCACTTTGAAGAGGAGGGTGATTTTTCAGAGCTCAAAGCGATGAAGCACCAGGCTCTGTCGTACTTTAGGGGAATGTCAGCAGCTAATTCCCTTTAGTTAAAACTGAAACACGATGACTTTCATGTCAGGCCACTCCTCTGTACAGAATAGCACGTAAAAAGGTTTCCAGAGGATGTTTAGAGGCATAACACACCATTATAATATGAAATACATGGCAATTTAACATACAACTATAATTGTATTATCCAGCCGTTATCGACAGCACGGCTGACACAATGTCCAATTACACAGGGGGAAATGACATCTCTTGCAGCTTAACAGCTCCACTGTTAAATATGGTCAGTCTGTGTCTTGGGAGAGTTATTAAAATGGCAGAAATTAATGTTAAAATAATTGATTGGCATTTCCTTAAGATGCAATAATATCCCCGTAAATCTCCTTTAGATAAGAGGAACGTACCTGAGACGTTAAAGGACTTTTGGTCTACGCGTAGGGAGGGTGACCCTCAATGAATAATAAATGGCTGGAGGTGACTTGTTGTTACGGCTCCGATACTGCACGATATTAACTTTTAAGGCCTGCCTTCACAACTCGGAAACTTTATGGACTCCCGTGTTTTATGATCTTGTAACCTCAAGTCCTTCATCCTGGAGACGGCAGCTTTTTCGTTCCATCTCGTGGTCCCCAGGTACCGCTGGCACCACCTCCCTCTGCACCTTCCTCTCCAAATCAGCTTCCCTAATCGATGTTAGCTTTACTGGGCTGGAATTGAACCACTTTAGACCATATTTCCTCAGACATAAAAAGTTATCTAGGGCTTTACGGTTCCTAAGTGATGTATGCACATTAGCTAATTAATTAATCTTGCTGAGTAGCATATTAATTTCTTTTAATTTCCTACCCTGCTTGAAAGGTAGCATTTCCCTGAAACTAGCGGGGTGGTTTAGGAAAGGAATTGCAGATTCAGACTTTCAAAGTCAGCTTGGAGGTTTGGCTCTGAGTCCTGCAGGAACACACACACACACACATGTGAGCACACACACACTCTTGCCTTCACAAGCCAGTCATGCAGCCTTTCCTTCAACAATCACTCTGCTCCAAAAGAGCCTTTTAATGCAAGGAAGCGGCCTAGGAGCTTACCTCCTCTTTTCAAAGATGCTTAAAGCTATATGCAAAAGAGGATTGAGGTGCCTCGGAGGAATTTCAACACCTAAATCCAACGTGGCATCCCAGCCCCTCTGCCCAGTCCCTGCTGCTGGCTCCATAGACCCCTTTTCACAGTATAATCACTGTGAAAATATATTCACTGGTATAATCAAGGCATATTTCTTTGTGTGTGCAGAGGTCTTTTAGTTCTCTCTGACGACCAGCTCTGCTGTGAAGCTGGAAGTGATGCTCTCCTCCAGCCAGGTCCAACCAACTGAGGGTACATCCACCCATGGCTGGACATGTGCCTCCCTTTTTCTTTCCAAAGCCCATCCTCCTGGAGGGACTCCAAACCACCAGGCTGGATAGCTTCCAGAGCTGTGTCCCATGGACATTGCTGGGAGGTGGGGAAGGACAACCCAGCCTTTGAACCCTAAAGGTGATGGTCAAGCTGGATGGTCCCCTTTGGACTGGAGAAACAATAAGACCTGTATCACATTTGTAATAAAGTGACAGCTCCCACCCAGATTGATTTATCAGGTCATTCATCATAAATCCCAGCCTCCAACGTGCCACTCAGAATTCAAAGACATGCTTAGAACTGTTTTCACCCCAAAAGAGCCCATTTCTGAGCAGTTATAGGGTTTCGGTGCAGCTTTACCTCCTCCTGGATTTGTCTGCACCTAATGCAGAGTCTTTTATATCAGTCTTACCCCCTTGTGCATGGACAGGGACATGTTTCCAAATCTAATTATTCCGAAGGATCACATCAGTGTAATCATATGTACTTTGGGAAATGGGCTGGGAAAAGGCCACAACCCAGAGTCCACCCAGGCTGGGAACTGTTGCCTCTCCCAAGGTCTAGATGCCACCAACCAGACACTGCTGCCCCCCATCAACTTGGTTTCACCCTTAGCACTGACTTGGGGTGCCCCCCTCAGCAAGGCCTTTGATGTCAAGCAGGACCTGAGTGATGCCTGATCTTCACAGCACCCTGTCTTCTCGCAAGAGCGAGCGCAGATCTGCCCTAAATCAGTCACCACCTGATGCTTTCATCTCCCTCTGGTGTGCCATGGCAGCTCTTCTTCACGTGAAGGCATGATCATGAGGCACATTATCCACCTCATCACCGCCCTCTTCCCAGGATGTTGTTCTCCCAGGATGGCAATAATCATTCTCTACAGGTGAATGATGGTCACAGCCAATTTGATTTTTGCATTATTTTTCCATGAAATGTTCTACCTCGGTGCTGTTCTGCCTCCCAGCCCACACTGGTTCCCAAGACCTAATTAGGCCCCTTTGTCCTTCTCATTTGTACTGTGTGAGAAGTGGTGATCAGGCTGACATTCCTTCACAGAGCATCTCAGGAACTTTTTTTTTTTCCCCTCTTCTTCTCCTTTTTTTTAAAGACTTCTCAGCAGTTCCAATCTTTTTTTCCTTTTTTTAAAGACTTCTCAGCAGTTCCAGTCAGCTGTTTATATTAAAGGTTGTCAAACTCACTGAAGTTAGCAAGAACTTTCCCCTCCCTGAGCAGGCTGGAAGAGGGCAATGCTCCCTCTCATCTTCACTGTGATGCTTTTTAATTGTCTTCAGATTAAAAACACTGCAAAAAAAACGATGAAGAGAACAACCAAGCAAACAAAAAGTGAAGGTATATTTTTTAAATACATGCCATAAATTCAGAGCTTTCTTGCTTCTGGGCTGGGCTTGATTCTGGGTTGATGGCGTTCTTGCAAGGGTGGATGAGGCTTCTCTCTTCTACATCTTGGTTATGGGCTGAGACTGTGTTTGCATTTTGCTGGAGCCAGTGAAATGTTGTACTTGTCATATAGAAAGTAACAGATTTATTATTTTCAGTTTTCTGGGAAAAGTAGTTCAAGGCAAGCAAAATGTTCCGTTTTATTTAGGGCATCTGGGTGCATGGAGTGGGGTCTTGTTTACCTGGACTGAAGTGAGTTGTTTCAGGTTTTTAAGTTGTTTTTTAATCAGAGTTAAGTTGATGGTTGGACTAGATGATCTTAAAGGTTCCTTCAAACTTAGGCAATTCTATGATTCTAAGTTTGGAAACCAGATTCCATTTTGAATTGAGAAAATGAATCATGTCGCACTGAAAACCCAGGCCTGAAGAGCACTCTATTGCCTGAGAGCACAGCAGGTGTGTGCTGGGGTGAGGAAAGGGATCCTTAACCCACACAATCTCCTGAAGTTCCTTCAGCATGAATTTGCAAAACATTTTAGCTGGACGGATTTTTCTTTTTATGGGAAGGGTGTCAAAAAACCCATTGCCTTTGGAACTATCCTTTAAGTCCACTGTTACCCTCCCTGCTCCCGGGGCAGCAGAGCTGGGACATGGATGGGCACTGCTCGACCTCTGCAGAGACTGGCCATCTTTTCACACTGTTTCTCCAAATCACCAAGTCCTTGGTGGTACCAGACACAATCCATCTCTGTGACTGCCTCACTCCAGAAGTGCTGACCTTGCAGTTAATGTGAAAGTTTTGGGAAAAGCCTTTTTCCACCATTTTCTCCCTATTTCCCCCATCACTATTTGATTTTCTGACATAGAAGAGCTTCCCCCCAGAACGGAGTAAACCTGTTTGGTAACTGGACGGTGTGAGCATTCAGGGAGAGGAGGGAAACTGGGCAAGTTAAACCTGAAAAAAAACCCAGAAGTTTGTCCAAAATACTTTTTGTAATTGCGTTTTCCCTTTTCCAGACAGTTTTGTTAGTGGGTGGTAGAGAGAGACATGTGTGCATTACAATATAAAAGCAATATCATCCCTACTGGTACACACACCCACACCCCCCCAGTCTTACATACGACGAGGGGGGGAACAACACAAATCAAACCCAAACATTTTATTTTTTTTTTGCATCAAGCTGTCTGGGTTGTCAGTTAGGGAAATTAGCCCATCTATCACACATCTCTAATTTCCCATCACTTTCCCTGAAACCTGTGGGCTTTTAAAGAAACTTCTTCATTTTCCCCTCATTACTGTGTTTCTTTTTTACTGCCTCCAGTTCTCGAGTAGGAGAGTCCCAGGGGATTTGACGTGTCTATAAGAGAAACTTTGGAGCTTTTCTGGTTCTTGTATGAACTTACAGGGAGGTAAAAGGGAACGTGCCCAAGAAGGAGGCAGCGAGGGATGAGCTGGTGTTTTTGGGTGGGAGGGACAGGGGATGGTGTGTGCCCAGCCCAGGGCTGAGGTTTGAGGTCAGAGGTGTGTGGGACGTGTCCGTGCGACACCCTGGGCACATGTTTGCTCTCTCTGGGGTATTTGGTATCTCAGCTCCTATACACATGTTTGTTTGTGTCTCTTGGCGTTCACGAGGGGCTGTATTTGTGGTGGGTTGTAGGTGTGTGTGTGCCCTTGGGTGTATCTCAGCTGTCACCATCCACACAACAGATCCCAGTCCAAACCACCTGCAGCTGCACCGTCCCTTACCCTCCTTTGGTGTTCACCTGCACATCTTCGGTCTCCTCCTTTATTTGATGTTGTGGCTCCCCTGCAAATCCTTTACGTTTCTAAATTTATGAAAATGGCAGAGTAGAAAAGAAAGCTGGAACAGCTGGGGATGCCTTAGGGACGGCACTTCCTGGCCCCAAAGATTACTGTGCTATCGCGTTGCACTTAATTGTTGCAGTGTTTAGCAAATTGCATTAATTAAAGTGGCACATCTGGCCTTTTTATCAGAGGCTGTGCAGTTCTGGTTTTGATCCTGCAGTGACAGACTCTGGCGGTATCTGCACCCCCGGGTAAACACTCATTACACCAGGGGAAGGCTTCCTTTATTCTGCAGGAAAGTCTAAGACCACGTCCAAGGGAAGCACAGAAGCCTCATTGAGAAACCTCCAGTTAAATCCTGGAAAGGAAAACCCAGCCATTAGTAAAGTTCAATCCCCACGGCTCTGTTGATAGCAACAGCTACCCTGGCTGGGCTTTCCCTCTTCCCAATTAAACCAGCTTCCACCTGTGTTGTAGGTTTGTGCCCACAAAGTAACTGGATGAACTGATGAGCCAAAGCCCAAGCTCTACCAGGGACTCACCTTCCCTTTCCCCGCAGCCCCCGCTGCAGCTCCCCTCCTACCGAGCACCTCACAAGCAAACACATCCCTTCATTTTAACTAACTCTCCCAGCTTCCTAAAGACAAGGAAGGGAGATGAAACTCTCCAAAAAGGATTAATGCGCTCTACAATACGTATCTTTTTCAGCTCTGAAACTACCCACAGGTTTTAGGGGAAAAAACCCACCCTTTCAGCACAGGGACTTGACCCCTGCACTCCCAGATCACTGCATATTCACTCCATACTTTCATCCCAGGTATTTTTAAGGATGCATCACCTCAGTAGCACAGGTAAAGGGTACTTTGCCCCCTACATCAGGAGCTATTCTTAAAATAATGGGCCATGAATGGAGCCAAATTACCTAATGGACCCAATTATCTTAGCAGGTAATGACGTTTAGGTAGTTTTTCTATAACCAGAAACTTCATCTGCTTTTTACTTTAGTGGCATTTATATCCCGGTGCATTGGGCATGGCATTAGAGACCTCATCAGTTAGAGAGAGGGGCTGAGTTTAGCAAAAGGAGGGAGTGATAGAGGAGAGAGAGAGAGAAATTAAATAGCAGGACTCAACTCGACATACAATGTCAAAACTGACTCTTGTGTTTGACTTCTAGGCAAATAAGGGACGTAAGGAGTGGACAAGCTTACATACAAACTCACATAATACAAACAAGCCTGTCTGGGTGACAATTAGATTAAAATTTTTAACTGCCTAGTTAGGGGTGAGTGTATTTAGGGGCCCTTCAGAAGACAACTTCTGAAAGCCTGCAATTTGTGTGCTAATAGAGTCAGCCCCTCTCGAGGTCTGCAGCACTGGCCTGATGCTTGGCTTTGCCCCCTGCATCCCCCAGCTCCCCTCTAATAGGAGAGAAATGACCCTGAGTGCTATTTGTGATGGCCTGGAAATTGTAGATAATGAGACGGTGCCTAGGACAATTACTCCACCCATCTAATCCCAGGGTAGGGGGCAGTTCTTCCTTTGGGATGGTAGCCATGGGGGTTTTAGAAGGGGGGGCTACCAGCAGCCAGATCAGTCTCTGTTTTGCCCCACACATTGGGGAGACAAAGCTCTGAACCATGGCAGTTGCAGGAACTGTTGGCATGGCTGCTAGTTTAGGAATCCATCACCTTAATAGTGCAGGTAAGTGATGCTTTGTACCCCGTATCAGAAGCTATTCTTAAAATAATGCCTGTAAATGGAGCCAAAATACCTCCAGGAGCCAGTCTGAGCTGTGCCCCTCCTCACTCACTGTTTCTTTGCTGACATCCAGAACTGTCAGCCTGAGGCTTCCTTTCTCCGGGAAGCCCTTGGTTTGAGCCCAACTTCTAGGACCTGAACGCTTGCTGGCACCTCCGCTGGGTGAAGTGAGCTGAGGTGAAGTGAGCAGAGTGCAGAGAACGTCTCTGGGTGCAGAGAAGTCTGGTTTTGCTCCCTGAATTAACCCTGCTTTTAGCATCGCCCTTCAAAGAGCTTGGTCCCAGGTCAGAGCCTGGTCCCAGGTCAGATCTAATGCGGCCACCAACTTGAGCTGAGGGTGGCAGGAGGGGCAGGCACTCAACCTGGCCCCCATCCCACCACACATGGAGGTGTCTCAGCATCCTGGCTCTCAACCCACCCTGTGAACAGGAGCAGTTTATTTGGGGTTATTAGCAGTTTATTGTGGTTATTCAGGCTGGAGAAGAGGAGGCTGAGGGGAGACCTTATTGCTCTCTACAACTCCCTGAAAGGAGGGTGTAGAGAGGTGGGGGTCGGTCTCTTTTCTCAAGTCACAGGCGACAGGACGAGAGGAAATGGCCTCAAGTTACGCCAGGGGAGGTTCAGGCTGGATATTAGGAAAAATTTTTTCACTGAAAGGGTTATCAGGCATTGGAATGGGCTGCCCAGGGAGGTGGTTGAGGCCCCATCCCTGGAGGTGTTCAAAAGACGGGTTGATGTAGTGCTGGGAGGTATGGTTTAGTGATGGTGATGCCTTTTCTTTGTTGTGCGGGTGTCTATTTTTGTCAAAGTTAGGTTGACGGTTGGACAAGATGATCTTTAAGGTCCCTTCCAACCTAGAAGATTCTGGGATTCTGTGATTTTCTAAACACCTGGGGAGGGATGCTCAGCCCACATCGCTGCCTTCAGCAGCACTACCCCTGATTCACTGCGCTGCTGCTGAGCTCTTGGCTAAATAACTGAGAGAGGAGGGAGGAGGGAACGGTAAACTTCAACACAGGAGCCTAAGAAAGAGCCCACTTGTAAATTCAGCCGCAGCCAAGCTCCCATTAGAGGCACAGGCAGAGAGCTACAGTTGCACAAGGCTGTAGCAGATTTGCAGTTGTATGGGGTAAGTGTTTGCTTCCCTCGCTGTATAATTACTGTTACTGATATCATTACGGTGCTCCACTTGGCACATCCGTTCACTTGGCAGCTCCGGCTGAGCCATTGGGCTTTCCAGCCTTTAGAAAGCTTTGCAACGCTTCTCCTCGAGCACACGCTCTGCAGCTAAACGAGTAATTATCCGGGAGCTTTAATCAACCTTCATTCCAGCTGAATTTGCCACTAAATTTGTAGCGAGCTCTGAAGACCCTCTGAAGCGTGAATGCACGCTGGCGTTTTGTGCAGGGAAGGTCTTCAATGGCCTCGTTGGGCTGAACAGAAAGTTTCTGTCTCCTACAACTGCTCTCACCTTGCAGTATTTAAATGGATGGGTGCTCGGGAGCGCGGTGCAGGAGCCCCAGCAGAGCTGTGTCAGAAGCAGCTCAACATCTGCCCTGGCGTGGGACGTTTTATTGATGTTCCTCTTGGCAAAAGAAAAGAATCTGCGGTCGGGAGGTGGTAAAAAAGGTGTTTCCTTACAAAAACAGCCAAGGAGTTTGACTCCTATCCGCAGCCATAGTGAAAAAAAAAGTCTCTGTTGCAGAAGAACTTTGAAATGCACAGGAATTAGCAAGCCTGCGTTGGGGAGAACCTCCCTCCATAGCATAAACCTGCCCTTATGGGTGACTTCCACGTTCTGCTTTCATCAGCCTGCACTGCCCTGCTCCTGAGAAACACGTACCACCCTTGACGGCTGTCACAACCTGCTGGAGGGCAGGTTCTTACCTGAGGACGTGAGGTTTTGCCATGAGGACCTTTGGTCTATCCGCAGCGCGGGTAGAGAGAGCTCAGAGCCCTGCAGCCGGTGTGTTCCCACCTCAGGCGGCTGCTGGTCCAGGACAAGGTGAGTTGAGGACAGGTTTGGTGGCCTCCCTGCCTCTGTCATCCATCTACACAACATTATTCAAAAACAGGAGTTGCAGAACCAGACGTCTCTGCTGCCTCACCAAGGGTGTAGAGAAATTTTGTGATTCAACATGAGGAGTATGAGCTTTGCTTACGCGAGAGGTTCCTTCTGAAAATGCTGTGTCATATCCCTCCTTAAGCCTTAATCTCATCTTCCTCTCTTTCGTCAGGATGAATTCATGTGCAAGCTGGAGAAAAACACAGGTGGGTGAGCACCTCCTGTCACCACACTGCACCCTCCACGTGCCACCGCTTCCAGAGAGAAAGGAGGGAGCAGCAGAAACTGGGTCCCTTTGCCCATTCCCAAATCCAGAGCCTGTATTTCCAAAGCAGACTCTCTCTTACCCCATTGACTGGGATGGATGCTCTGTAGGTAGGTGGGCTCACAGGCTGGATTCACCAGCCCACATTCACCTGGTTACAGAGCACACATCCAGAGGGTTGATGACCCTGGCAGAGGGTCACAAAATATCAATTAACTTCAACTTTGAACCTAATAATACGGAACTGATTATAATTTCACTTCCAGAAGTATGGAGATTTTGTTTGCAAGCCACAGAAACCATCAGTTCACTTGATCGCTTGTTCCAAAGGTTAATTTTCCTCATCCTTAATAATTTCTGCCTTGTTCCTCATTTGAATAGCTCTAATTTTAATTAGAAGGCATTGGCTCTTGTTACTAAATTAAACAGTCCGCTGATATTAAGTGTCTTGTCTTTGATCTGGTACATAATCATGGAATTATAGAATGGTTAGAGTTGGAAGGGACCTTAAAGACCATCGAGTTGCAACCCCCTGTCCTGGGCAGGGACACCTCCCACCAGCCCGGGTTGCTCCAAGCCCCCTCCAACCTGGCCTTGAACCCCTCCAGGGATGGGGCAGCCACAGCTTCTCAGGGCAATGCGCTGCACTCCCTTTGCTAACCTGAACATGAAGATTTTTAAGTCTCTCCCAGTGAAGTATCTGAGGTATTTTCTGTACCCATTGTCAATAGACAGATCGATAGACCCCCCAAAGGAAAGAGCAGCCCATGAAGATTCTGTGATTCTGTGATTGAGTGTCTGAGGCACAGCTAGATCAGAAAGTGGAGAGAGATGGCTCCAAAGGTAGAGACAAACAAAAGGAGCCATAGATCAATTCATAGATCGACAAAATCCCCCCTCCCCAGGTTGTGATGAGTCCTTCACATTAGTGAACGTTTTTTCTCACCTGGAAACCATGAGCTGGTTTGCATAATCCATCGCTCTGTTGACGAAACAATTTGCCTCCTTAATTCCACCCAGAAATCACGTCTGCTCCCTGATGGCAGGGGAAGCAGCCTCCCTTTTCCCTCCCCGGATCCCTGGCACCATTACTACTATATTTTAGCAGCCACTTCTTCCCATCCCTCGCCAAAAAGCTCTCTACATCCACGTTCAACTTCACATCGCAGATTTGCCAACTGGCAGGAGGAAAAGCAACTTTCTTTTCTTTTCTTTTTTTTTTTTTTCTTTTTGTCCTTAGTCGACGCTGGCCCCCGGCCAGTCAGTGTCTTCATTTATTGTAATGAATTTGTGTCATTAACGCGTTGGATATGCACAGCCATTGCAAAGTAGTACATTAGTACAAAAGCTATTGCTCTGGATGCCAGCGTTTTATTGCCACAGCTGATTTAGAGGCCGATAAGCAACTTTGCGGTTGTCCTTGAGGAGAAGGACAGGTAGGGTGGTGGCCGCCGGGCAGGCAGGGCTTTGTGGTGGCCGAGGGAAAGCCCGAGGTTTCCCAGGCCTCGCACAGCTGGGGGTGGACTTGAGGATTTCATCTTTTCTCTTTAAAATGTCCTCGCCTGGGTGTGAGCGCTCAGCGATGCCGCAGAAACGCTGCAGACAAAGCCTGTGTGAAAATCTCAGGCACTTGGAAAGGAGATTAAATGCCATTACAATACTGTAGGTTTGGGAGCTTCTCTGTGACTGGCTCATAATAGAGCCCATGTCATCACTTTATTGCGAAGATACGATAAAGACAGGCATTATATGGTGTTAACATTTAACAGCCATAACTTAACTTTCAAAAGACTCTACAGGCCAAGTCACAGTGAATTGTTTCTTTCTGTGCGTTTAATCCCGGGCTCACATGCTATAGAGCAAGGGTGTTTGCAGAAAAGATAGAGCTCTAAGCAGACAGACCCACGGACCTGTCTGTCTGTCAGCTCCGGAGGGTAATCCCTTGAAATGCAAGCTTAAAAGCAAAGTGTTTTAAAGGGGAGCACGAAACAGGAGTGGTGCAGACAACATATTTGACTGTCAAAAAGAAACGTCAAGCAGCCCCCTCCTGGGACTGATCCTGTGCCCAAAGGAGTCAGCGATGAGCCCCTGTACGTGATGCTCCAGGCAGCTTTGGTGGGGCAGGATCAGGAGAGAGGGGTGAGAGCCACAAAGAGATTTGGGCAAGGTCAGAGCATCAGTTTGGATCCCCCCCCCCATCAGGCACCGGCATCCCCTGCCTCTGGGCTGGGAGGGATCTGGCCAAGATGCTCCATATCCTGGTGGTCCCCACCAGCACAACCAGAGCTCAGCCCAGCACAGAGACACCCGGGGGCACCACTCTGAATTCGGAGAGTGAACCCTTGGCCAGATGCTTTCCCAGGAAACAGTTTCCCTGTGGTACTCACACCTACAAGGCAGGACCAAAAACACGTTGTGGCAAAATCTCATGGCACCTTTTAGGAGTAACTGGACCCCCAGAGATATAAGAGAGGGATGACTCAGAAGGTGACCTCTTAGGGAAGGCTGCTGGGTCCTCGTGCTTTGGGCCATGAACCACAAATGTCACTCTGGGGGAGGAAGGAGGAAAATTCCTCACGGATGGAGCAGGGGAGGGAGATCGTTAGTGCTGTACCCACCGGGTCCTGCCTCTCCTTCCTCCGGAGCAGCCGCTGCAGGGTGGGATGAGCTATTGATCCGGGGAGCCCTGGCTCTCCCATCTGGCCACCTGGAAGGTGGGAGGGATGTTCCACCCCCCCCATATTTCACCAGCCCTGAGAAAATGGAATGGGCAGTCCAGGGACCTCCAGACTGTCACTCCCCATCTTAATTAGGGCTGTCAGCTTGCCTTGCATTTTAGCTAATTAATTACACTGCTTCATAGCTGCATTTCTAGTTGACACCAGCGCCTGCTGACGGGACGGGGTATCGATTTCTCCAGCTCCCTGCCCAGCTTTTTGTTTGTTTATTCTTGCAGTCAAGACTCACACAACAGGAAGCGTTCGGTGAGTGCTCAAGAAAATAATCAACAGCGTTATCTGAGAGCCATATCAAATAGATTTGGGCCAGAAACGGACTCAGCTGCTGAAAAACCTATTAGCAGCATCTCAGGTTTCCTGTGTACCAGCAGGTTAGGGGGCAAGCCCTTTAACACTGCCCACAGCTTGTGGTTAATTACTGTTTGTGGAGTTCCCGTCCCCAGTTATGCTCGACAAAATGCCCATAAAGACAAAAATGAACTGCTTGCCAATTTTGGATGAATGCCACCTGGTCCCCCTACCCTTCCTCCCCACCGGGTGCCAAAAAAAACCTGTGGAGCTGGAGGGGAGTTGGTGTGGGGCAGAGCTTTTGTGCTCAGTGCCAGCCCCGATGCCCTGGAGCAGCCATGCTCAGGGGGGACACCGACCCCCCGGTGCAGAGGAGCCCTTCAAAGCTGTGACCTGACAACGGGCCGTTGCACGACGTGGCAGTCGCACGTGTCCTTGTTTGCTGGGGACAGCCACTGGCCTTGGCAGAGACACAGCACATCCATAACTACCTGCTGAAGGAAATTCAGAGTGGATGCAGCAGGAAACTGTGTCCAGTTTTGGGCTCCCTACCACAAAAAAGACATGGAGGTGCTGGAGCGGGTCCAGAGAAGGGCAACAAAGCTGGTGAGGGGTCTGGAGCACAAGTCTTGTGAGGAGAGGATGAGGGAACTGGGGTTATTCAGCCTGGAGAAGAGGAGGCTGAGGAGAGACCTTATTGCTCTCTACAACTCCCTGAAAGGAGGGTGTAGAGAGGTGGGGGTCAGTCTCTTCTCTCAAGTCACAGGCGACAGGACAAGAGGAAATGGCCTCAAGTTGCGCCAGGGGAGGTTCAGGCTGGATATTAGGAAAAATTTTTTCACCGAAAGCGTTATCAGGCATTGGAATGGGCTGCCCAGGGAGGTGGTTGAGGCACCATCCCTGGAGGTGTTCAAAAGACGGGTTGATGTAGTGCTGGGAGGTATGGTTTAGTGATGATGCTCCTTGTTTGTTGTGTGGGTGTCTATTTTTGTCAGTTGGGTTGACGGTTGGACCCTTCCAACCTAGAAGATTCTGTGATTCTGTGAAACAGGTCTTATCTAGCCCTGAATATTCTTACCTCTTAAGGGCTACAGTGCAAGGTCCTCCTTGGACTGGTCTACGCTGTCAGCAAGAAGGTACCAATGTATGAAGTGAAGAGTGGGCTTGTGGTGTGTGAGATGGGCATCCACCTGCACAGGTAGATGGGGGCTCTCCAGCCTTGGAGGGACATGACTGGAGGGGGGTGGTGTGAGCAGGGCATGAAGCTCCATAGCCGTCTGCTGCCTCCTCTGATAACAACATTGGTGAGGAACCTCAAATAACTCGATCCAGTGCTGGGTTCAGAGCAAAAAAATGGAGGAAAAGCAACAGGGAAGAGAGAAGGTGGTAGGAAAACCAAGAGGGAGAAACAGGCTGGAGGCAGGTACCTGTTGCCTTTCTTCCTATTAATTCCAATTTCTTCTGGGGCACTGTAGGAGCAATGAGGTTTCGGGAGGCCCTGAAGATGGGAGGCTTGATTTTGGTGAAGGTGGCCAGGTGCATCCATCCCTGCGACCCTGCAGGGATGTGACTGCGATGTTGGGACCCCAGGATCACAGTCACAGCTGGGAAAGTCTAAAAAGGTCCAGCTGATGTGTAAGGAAAAGCTGGAAATGGGTGTAAAGGGGGTATCCAGACCCAGTGTTTGTCCCCCAGCCCATCTCTGCAGCTAATGGGACAGGTAATGGGTTGAGGGCCATGGCCTGGGCTGGACATCCCCTGCTGACCTCTCCCAGGGGTTGTGACCCGATGGCTGAGAGCGACTCATGCAGAGATTTATGCCTTGTTAATAACAGAATTGAGCAATCAGTGTAATGAAATCCGTGCTCTGCATTAATGAGCGGCCAAGACAGTGGGGTCCAAGCCTTGTGGGGTCCAAGCCTTGCCTTCTCCCAGGATGGACAAAAGGGTTGATGTCTGACTGAATTCAGCTGTTTCCTCCAGAAAATGGGGCCATGCCCAGGCCAGGCAGAACCCGGTGCCCACCCAGGTTTCGGGTTGGTTCCTGGAACAGTCCCCGGTTGGCGGCTGTGAAGGGGCACGTGTCAGTACAGGGAGGGTGAGATGTTCATCCTCCAACGCATTTGTGTCCCTCAGATGCTGAGTGTTGCCTCATGCCATGAAGGACTCCAATATTTTTTCCTCTTGAGTACAAGTTTCAGGTTTAAATCACTGCTAAGGTCCAGCCTGGATATAATAACCCAGTTATTTCCCCCCACCCTGTAATTTCCTGACTTCTTTTGGCTCAGGAATAAGAAGGTATGAAGGACGTGGAGGTGTGCCGATACTTTCCCTGGCCCTTCAAACTGCTATTTCTGTATTTATCCAGAAAGATCTTTGCGTGAAAAGACATGAAGGAGAAAGATGCTAAAGTGACTCAAATTTTTCCTAGTCACTGACACGTCCAACAGATTTTGAATTCCGACATTGTGATTCAGACACAGCTAAAATTAGACCGTGGCTCTGTAAGTCACTTGATTTTTGCTTCAGAAGGATGGCATGACTTATGCAAAGTCGTCATCCATTAGCCCATATATGCAGCTCCAACATATATCTAACATCAGCCCCATCTTTTACTGGAATATGGCCTTACCATAATAGCATCTCCTTCCTGAGGATGCCAGCTCCATTCCTTGTTGTCCAGCAGGACCCTGGGCTTTGAGAATGGAGTTTAAAATGTTCAGAACATTTTGGAAATGTTTGGGAAAAACTGAATTATTTTTTATTTTTATAGAAGAATGTCTATTATGAGTTGTTAGGGCAACTATAGACCAGAATCAGCTAAAATGTTAGGCATGGCTAAGCTTCTGTCATCAATTATTTAAAAACATCTTCCAGAAGAAATGAAATAAACAAAAGGAAAGTGATGGCTTTAACTTTTGTAGGGAAAGCAATTTTGGGGACTGCTGCTCCCGGGATCCTCCTCGGCCTCTGCCCCTGCCCTCTTGGTCCAACCACACAGGGCACTGCCAGTCACCTCCTCAAAGTGCTTTTATCCACTTAGGTGTCATGGGGAGGGGAGAAACTGGAGGAGAACGGTGCTGGGAGCTTTGTGTCGGAAGCTCCGGGATGGAGCAGGGAGGAGGGAAACCCCTGGGTGTGAATTTGTTGGTCCCAGGGTTTTCCCCAACAGGAACCTGGAGGTGCATCAAAAGATGCGTTGCCAGCAGGTCCAGAGAGGTGACTCTTCCACTTTGCTCTGGTGAGACCTCACCTGGAGTATTGCGTGCAGGTCTGGAGCCCTCAATATAAGAAGGACATGGACCTGATGGAGCGGGTCCAGAGGAGAGCCACGAGGATGATCAGGGGGATGGAGCACCTCTGCTACGAGGACAGGCTGAGGGAGCTGGGGTTGTTCAGCCTGGAGAAGAGGAGGCTCCGGGGAGACCTAATAGCAGCCTTCCAGTACCTGAAGGGAGCCTACAGGAAGGCTGGGGAGAGCCTGTTTAGAAAGGCCTGCAGTGACAGGACAAGGGGCAATGGCTTCAAGCTGGAGGGGAACAGATTTAGACTGGAGATGAGGAGAGGGTTCTTCACTGTGAGGGTGGTGGAGCACTGGAACAGGTTGCCCAGGGAGGTGGTTGAGGCCCCATCCCTGGAGATATTCAAGGTGAGGCTCAATGAGGCCCTGGGCAACCTGGTCTAGTTGGGGGTGTCCCTGCTGACTGCGGGGGGGTTGGACTAGATGACCTTTGGAGGTCCCTTCCGGCCTGGGCAATTCTATGACTCTATGATTCTAGGTGGAGGGTGACCATGGCCAGCCCGTCCTGTCCCAGGGCAATGAAGATCTCCAAACAGAAACCAATCTGTAAGACATCAGCGGTTAACTCGTGCCGGGGGACCCGGCTGAGGTTAATCTGTAGCTATTAAGGATTTATGAAGGGGAAGCACGGCCTGCATGGGGAGGTGCGTCCAGTGGCACCGGGAAGAGGAGCGGGCTCCGAATCCTGCACACCCCGTGGCTTGCACACCCCTGGCTGCCCCGACAGGAAACATCCCATCAGCCTCTCAGTATTTATTTCTCTTTAACCTCCCACCCCTGCTCACCGCCCTGCGCCGGGGCTGCAATTAAGCCGGGTTCCCATGGGAGCCGGGGGAGAGGGGAAGGAGAGGGGCACTGGAAGCAGAAAGCTTCACCCCCTGTGTCATTAGTATAAATTGTGTTTGTGCAAGTTATATTTTACGGCAGGCGTGTCAATTAGTGTGTGAAATTTAATAACCCAATTGAGCTTCCCTGGCTCACAGCTAAATTGAAATCTGTTGCCTGTTTGGGAGCGGGCAGGGGGCTGCAGGGGTGGGAGGCTGAGCTGGTGGGTAGGGCAGGGGCGTTTTTCATCTCGATTAAAAAAAAAAAAGGGAAGGGTTTTGTCAGCCTTGGCCAGGCAATAAACACCAGCTTTGCTTGGAGAGAGCAGCTGATTTGATTTTCTTTTGTCTTTTTTTTTTTTTTTTTTTTAAGGTGGTGGGTTTTTTGCAAGAGAAGGTTTGGGAGGGAGAAAGGGAATATTATTTATCTGATCACCTTCGCTTATGTTTTTAGTGTGGGGGGGTAAATTTCAGTGCTAACAACTGCGGCGCTGAAGGAGGCTGCTGAGCAATCCCAGCTCCAAACATCTGGAGCCTGCAGCCTCGCCAGAAGGAGGAGGAGGAGGATGCAATGCTCCTCATGAGCACCCCAACCCACGGCAAGGTGAGGGGTGTGATGGGGGCCTGTCCAAATCCCACCAGAAAACAAGAACCAAAGCTGAAACACAGGGTGTAGGTCAGTGGGACCAATACAAAGTGACCCGACTCCGTCTGTAAGAGGGGCTATTAAAAAATCCTAAATAGGGAGCTCGAGCAGATACGTACCCACATCTTCCTTTTGCTCCCTCTCAGTGCCTGGCAGGGGACTTCCCTTGAGAAGGCCACCCAAGTCAGACACCACTGCCCTTCCCAGAGCATTTACTCCATCACACAACTGTCAGCCTTTGGGTCACCAAGCAGATTGTCCAGATTTAGCAATTCTATGCCACACAGGTCACACCACACAGGCGGACACCCAAAGCTGGTGATGGCCAAGTCATGCCAACTGTTATCCACAGCTGCCAGTACATTGAATCAGACGTGGTGGAACGTCAGTGGAGGGTCACAAAAAAGATCCAGGACACCCAAAGCTGGTGATGGCCAAGTCATACCAACTGTTATCCAGAACTGCCAGTACATTGAATCGGACCTGGTAGGACGGGTCCAGCAGAGGGCCACGAAAAAGATCCAAGGGCTGGAGCATCTCTCCTATGAGGACAGGCTGAGAGAGTTGGGGTTGTTCAGCCTGGAGAAGAGAAGGCTCCAGGAAGAACTTATAGGGGCCTTCCAATATCTGAAGGGGCTCCAGGAGAGATGGGGAGGGACTCTGGATCAGGGAGAGGAGCCATAGGATGAGGGGGAAGGGTTTGACACTGAAAGAGGGGAGATTTAGATGAGATGTGGGGAAGAACTTGTTTGGTGTGAGGGGGGTGAGAGCCTGGCCCAGGTTGCCCCGAGAAGCTGTGGCTGCCCCATCCCTGGAGGGGGTCAAGGGCAGGTTGGAGGGGGCTTGGAGCAACCTGGTCTGGGGGGAGGGGTCCCTGCCCAGGGCAGAGGGTGGGACTGGATGGGCTTTAAGGTCCCTTCCAACCCAAACCACTCTATGATTCTAGAAGAGATGGCAGCTCAGACCACTTGCTGCTGAAGTCTGTTTTAGATGCTCCCTGTTTATGTGAGGAGAGACTGGATCTTCTGGGCAAGAAACTGCCCAGATACTGCTGTCCTGACCAGAGGGCTGTGGCCAAACCACTCTATGATTCTAGAAGAGATGGCAGCTCAGACCACTTGCTGCCAAAGTCTGTTTTAGATGCTCCCTGTTTATGTGAGGAGAGACTGGATCTTCTGGGCAAGAAACTGCCCAGATACTGGTGTCCTGACCACGTCCTAACAGGAGTTCAGGCTCCTAGAGATGCTTTGTGCAGCGTTTTGTTGATGTCAGTCTCTTCATCTAGCTCAGGGATAGCAAATCTGCAGCCCTGGTGCTGGAGGCAGCAGCTTCATTTTCTGTAGCTCCCTGCTCTCCCCATCACATTCCTCCTGCCCAACAGTAACGTGTGGGTTCCTGCACTTCTCCTCCCCACATCCCAGAGGACAACACCCAGCCATGAAACGGTCCCTCTCCCATCCCATGCCCAGACTGTCTGTCTGAGCTCTCTCCCCTCCTCACTGGGATACTCTCCAGCTGGGCTCCACCTCAAACCTCTCCTGGGCTGCTGGTCCCAAAGCTCTCTAAAGAGACCCATTATCCAGGAGACAGATGTCGAGGACCACTTGGCTTTCCTGGAGGAAAGCAGTACAAAGGATAGTTTTGTGGTAGCATCTTTTCACCAAGCCCTGCTGAAAATACAGGCAGTGAGCTTTTCTGCAGCAAAGAAACGTGTATGAAATGGCTTTCCTGGACACTGCACATGTGGAGATACGTTTGAAAATCAGGTCATGCCATTTCCTGAAATACATGTGCGATGTTCTGGGTATTTAATGAAATAAAGACGTAATTAGCTTCAGCTTTTGAATGCTTTGCTAAACAGCATCACCTTGGTTTGGAGGGAACTCTTAAGTAGGATTGGGTTACCATCCCGAGCAACTCGATGCAAAGATACAATCTGAGGAGGGAACCCGACCCCGCCAGGATTTCCTCTGTAGTGTGTTTGCATTGTATCAGCATCTAATCAGCAGCACATATCTACATTGCTCTGTGTCCCATTCAGGCTGAAAAAAAAAAAAAAGCAAGCGGAGTAGCTTCATTGAATGCCAAAAAAGAAGGAAATTTTAAGGTTATAATCTGCATGGTATGGAATGAAATTTTAAAGCGTCTGAAATGTTAGAGGTCTCCCATGCCCTCCAAAAACATTAAGAAGAAAGATAAGATGCTGCATAGCAAAGGCCTTTAGGAAGGTTTGCAACGGAAAAAAAGATTAAACGTGAGATCTGGGGTGCCAATGACCCGTACACATTTTTCAGTGAACAGCAAAATACCATGAAAGAATTCAGTTCCCTTCATGTAACCAGGCACCAGCAGTGCCCGAGGTGTCCCGAGATACCGAATCCACTCTGGTTCTTCCTAACTACCCAGCTGCTTATCCCCTGTGCCTTATCTTTTGACCAACAGAGCTTGATTTTGAGAGGAAGGGGATGAAATATTCTAACAGGATACTGTCAAGGCCGGTGAGAATTTTGTGGGAGATGCAGAAGAGATGCCCGTAGGCTGAGGTCACGTCCCCAGCTGGGTGCTGAAGGCATGGCCATGAACAATACCAATTTTTTATTTTAAGACATCCAAAATCAGCAAAAGTGTTAAGCAGCACAACCATCTGAGCAAACAACTCATTGCATTGACCACTTCCCAAACCTGGGCTAAAAATGGCTTTCTAACCTTCCAGCAAATAAAAGCTAAAAATCAAACAGCTGAAAAACAGGAATTTGAAATACAATGAAAGACAATTTGGTTTTTCGTGGGCACAGGGAGGGAAGGTCTTAAAGCCCTTCACTGGGAAACCCTGCGCTTAACCCTACTCCAAGGCAGACTCTGTGCCCTGGAGATCCAAACAGGCTCGAGGACCTGGAGGACTCACAGCTGGGCAGGTCTCATCTCCACTCAGGAGTCACAATTTTCCTTTTAGAGAGCCTTCAGGCCCCTGACTGGAGAAATATCATCTTCTAGCACTGGCTGTGGGAACACAGCAGGCTGCTGTGCAGAGAAATGTGTTGAAAAAAAAATGCTGCTTTCAGAAGAAATTCCCGGTTCTTTTTTCAAGAGAGAAGGAAACCTGATTTCTTTTCAGGGCTGGGAAAAAAAAAATAAATCTTCATTCCATAATATTTGAAAATAACTCCCAGGAGTCAAGGAAAATGACAATAAAAGTGATAAATGTTGAAAATGGGAAGAAGTGGGGAGGGCCAGATGAGCCTCCCGGGGCGTGGGTGCAAAGCAGAGAGGTCAGTGCAGCCTTGCAGGAGATGCTGCAATTACTTGCAGGAAAATGAGAGGACTCGTTGAATTGGAGGGGTGTTTCATTGAGAGTTCTCCAGTTTGGAGAAGCACTGAACTTCCCCTGAACCTCTGCCCCGAGGTGAAACCATCTCTCTCCCACCCACAAAGCACAGGCTCCTGAGAAACGCCGCCGCCTTTTCCCCTTCTCCTCTCCATCCCTCTTAACACCACTGTTCTCCAGTTGCCTGATGTGCCGTTTATGACAGAAATAACCTGCCTTGGCACTGACACTTGATTTTCACTTAAGGTTCATCGCATTATTAATGACAAGATCAATATTACCAAAGCCGCAATAAGAGCTCTTACCATTCATCCTCCTCCCGCCCTTCCTCTTCCCAGGCATCACGCTGTTTAATACTCCATCTCTTTTCAAGGGTACTCGCCTTGGGACGGGAAGGAGAATCACCCACTGCCCAGGATGGTTCCTTCAATCCCCTGACATATTTCTCCTGAGCCTTGAAACCTGAGTGATAAGGCTCAGGAGCGGAATAACCCACGGGCTCCCTCTAATCACAGCCTCGCTGAACTCTCCCACTACAATTAGGTAATCACGCTGCCAGACAAGCCTGATTCATATCGTTTTACCATCAGTGAAGCCGTATCTATCACCCCTACGACAGACCCGTTATTGCCGCAAACCACTTCAACCCACCCAGTTAAAAACCCCTTGTAAAAGCAAGAAAAAGGACTTGGACATATTTTATGGCAAATTAACTTTTAACGTATTCTTTCCCTCCTTATATTAAGATCACATTTGCAGCTGACACTTGCAGTACTATCTGTGCTCCTCACCAGCTCCAAGGGTGGCATTGGGTGAAGGCCAGCAGCACCCCCGAGGTGCTGGAAGGGATTGAGAATAATCTGGAGAGGTGACTTCCCTTCTCCTTTTGTTCATCTCTCTTGGCTCTGGAGGAAGCCCAGGCTAGGTGAGGGTAGTTACATGGGATGAACCCTACCCCAAGGAGAAGAGAAGGCTCTGGTGAGACCTTATAGTGGCCTTCCAGTCCCTAAAGGGGCTCCAGGAGAGATGGGGAGGGACTCTTGATCAGAGAGGGGGTAATAGGACGAGGGGGAAGGGTTTTAAACTGGAAGAGGGGAAATTGAGGTGAGATCTCAGGCAGAACTTCTTTGAGATGGGGAGGGACTCTTGATCAGAGAGGGGGTAATAGGACGAGGGGGAAGGGTTTTAAACTGGAAGAGGGGAAATTGAGGTGAGATCTCAGGCAGAACTTCTTTGCTGCAAGGGTGGTGAGAGCCTGGCCCAGGTTGCCCCGAGAAGCTGTGGCTGCCCCATCCCTGGAGGGGTTCAAGGCCAGGTTGGAGGGGGCTTGGAGCAACCTGGTGTGGTGGGAGGTGTCCCTGCCCAGGGCAGGGGGTGGCACTGGGTGATCCTTAAGGTCCCTTCTAATCCGAACCATTCTATGATTCTGTGACAAGTCTCTGCCCCAAGGAAGGCAAAGGCACCCAAACTCAAACTGAAGCTCCCTCTGGCCCATTGGTACTGAGCTCCTTTAGCTCTGCTCCTACTGGACCTCTAATGCAAGTCAAGGAAGACAAAAAGGAAACCTCTCTGATTCAAACGAGCTTCAGGTCAGGCCCACAGAGCACCTGGGAAATAAAGTCACGTTCTCTTAGCCCTACCCAGTGCAGCCTCTCAGCCAGCCCATGGGAGGATGAGGGATTCATTGTGACCTCCAGCCTGCAGTAAGTTCTCATCTGCTGCCCATCCAACAGGTCTTGAAGCCCCATCCTCTAATTTTTGTTTAATTGCTATTCTGGAAACGTGGTCTGGTCCTGAAGATGTTTGGCCAACTGCTTGGTCGAAAGCACACAGAGTGTTCCAGTGGACTCCACCTGAGCCTCCACCAGGACCCCTCTTATTTCAAGGCAGATGAGGCTCCACTTTGTCACTGCATTTCAGTTATTTTTCCCTGAAGGAAATGTCTCACAAATGCAGGGCAACGGGAAACCGTATCTTTATCATCCAGGACCATGCATATTTTTATTAAATTTTCTTTCTGCTCTGATTTTTTTCCATTAATCCATTTCTTCTAGACCTATACCTTCACAAAGCCAAAACCTGCGGTAATGAAGTGCAGCCAAGCCATTCCAGAAAAATACCTTCCTTACAGAACATGAACTTCCCATTATAGAGGCTGCATATGTGCACTGATTGATCCCCAAACTGGCATTTCAATTTATTTCCCACTGGAGGACTCATTCATTACGGAGAAATAAGACTATTAAATGCATGATAAAGCACATGCATCAATAGATGAGGCTGATGGTTACTTTACTGAACCTATCTAAACAGTATCTGCTAAATAAATCTATTTGTGATCACATAGGACCTTTTAAAATGAATAAGGAAGCAGTAATTATTAAGCAGCAGATTAAAAAGAACCTCCTGCCAGCATTACCACCCTGTGCGCGTGCGCGCACACACAGACACACACACACACATATTTTGCTGTTACATCCATGACTGCAGGGCAAAGGCGGGTCAGAAGCACAGATTGCAGACAAACTGCCTTCAGACTGGCTCAGAGGCCCCGTGGCCTCTTTCAGATGCGTGCAGGTATGTGTGTGCTTGTGGGTTTATAGGGGAGCAAGCTCTTATCTCCAGCAGCGGGGAAAGACGCCCAGAGGAGACCACGCAAGATGTTTTTATCAAGAATATGAGTATCCATACTCTTTTTTTTTTTTTTTCTTTTTCCCTTCAACTAATTTTCCACCCAACCAGTCTCTGGGGAGAAGCATGATTACTGTGATGGAAAGGTGCACCTTTCTTTTATATCTATATCTATATATATCTATATCTATATCTATATCCATATCCATATCTATATCTATATCTATATCCATATCTATATCCATATCTATCTATATATCTATATTTTTTTTTCCTGCCTGCAATGAATAAAGAAAAAGCAACAAAAAGAAAACCTGCTCAGATTTTCTCTTCATCATCTTGTCTTTCAGGATCTCCCTCCCAACCTTTGGCCTTCCAATCCCTCTGCTTCATTTTGCTTCACCTTCTCGCTTCAGGAAGGTCACTGAGGCCACTTCCACTGGCCTTGACTCACCATTACATGTCCCCATCCTGGACCCTGGTGGGCAATCTTTTCTGCTGGGCCACAAGTGTCCTGGCAGAAGAGAAGGCTCCAGGAAGACCTTATAGCAGCCTTCCAGTCCCTAAAGGGGCTCCAGGAGAGATGGGGAGGGACTCTGGATCAGGGAGGGAGTAATAGGACGAGAGGGAAGGGTTTTCAACTGAAAGAGGGGAGATTTACATAAGATCTCAGGAAGAACTTCTTTCCTGTGAGGGTGGCGAGAGCCTGGCCCAGGTTGCCCAGAGAAGCTGTGGCTGCCCCATCCCTGGAGGGGGCTTGGAGCAACCTGGTCTGGTGGGAGGTGTCCCTGCCCAGGGCAGGGGGCTTGGGACTGGATGGTTTTTAAGGTCCCTTCCAACCCAAACCATTCTATGCTTCTAGAAGAGACGGCAGCTCAGACCACTTGCTGCTGAAGTCTGCTTTTTTTTTTTTTTTTTCTTTTTCCCTTCAACTAATTTTCCACCCAACCAGTCTCTGGGGAGAAGCATGATTACTGTGATGGAAAGGTGCACCTTTCTTTTATATCTATATCTATATATATCTATATCTATATCTATATCCATATCCATATCTATATCTATATCTATATCCATATCTATATCCATATCTATCTATATATCTATATTTTTTTTTCCTGCCTGCAATGAATAAAGAAAAAGCAACAAAAAGAAAACCTGCTCAGATTTTCTCTTCATCATCTTGTCTTTCAGGATCTCCCTCCCAACCTTTGGCCTTCCAATCCCTCTGCTTCATTTTGCTTCACCTTCTCGCTTCAGGAAGGTCACTGAGGCCACTTCCACTGGCCTTGACTCACCATTACATGTCCCCATCCTGGACCCTGGTGGGCAATCTTTTCTGCTGGGCCACAAGTGTCCTGGCAGAAGAGAAGGCTCCAGGAAGACCTTATAGCAGCCTTCCAGTCCCTAAAGGGGCTCCAGGAGAGATGGGGAGGGACTCTGGATCAGGGAGGGAGTAATAGGACGAGAGGGAAGGGTTTTCAACTGAAAGAGGGGAGATTTACATAAGATCTCAGGAAGAACTTCTTTCCTGTGAGGGTGGCGAGAGCCTGGCCCAGGTTGCCCAGAGAAGCTGTGGCTGCCCCATCCCTGGAGGGGGCTTGGAGCAACCTGGTCTGGTGGGAGGTGTCCCTGCCCAGGGCAGGGGGCTTGGGACTGGATGGTTTTTAAGGTCCCTTCCAACCCAAACCATTCTATGCTTCTAGAAGAGACGGCAGCTCAGACCACTTGCTGCTGAAGTCTGTTTTAGATGCTCCCTGTTTATGTAAGGAGAGAGAGACTGGATCTTCTGGGCAAGAAAGTGCCCAGATACTGCTGTCCTGACTTACTGTGATGGAAAGGTGCACCTTTCTTTTATATCTATATCTATATCTATAAACCTGTGGGTTCCTGTACTTCTCCTCCCCACATCCCAGAGGACAACATCCAGCCATGAAACGGTCCCTCTCCCATCCCATGCCCAGCAGTTTTACCATCCAATATTTTTTTTTCCTGCCTGCAATGAATAAAGAAAAAGCAACAAAAAGAAAACCTGCTCAGATTTTCTCTTCATCATCTTGTCTTTCAGGATCTCCCTCCCAACCTTTGGCCTTCCAATCCCTCTGCTTCATTTTGCTTCACCTTCTCGCTTCAGGAAGGTCACTGAGGCCACTTCCACTGGCCTTGACTCACCATTACATGTCCCCATCCTGGACCCTGGTGGGCAATCTTTTCTGCTGGGCCACAAGTGTCCTGGCAGAAGAGAAGGCTCCAGGAAGACCTTATAGCAGCCTTCCAGTCCCTAAAGGGGCTCCAGGAGAGATGGGGAGGGACTCTGGATCAGGGAGGGAGTAATAGGACGAGAGGGAAGGGTTTTCAACTGAAAGAGGGGAGATTTACATAAGATCTCAGGAAGAACTTCTTTCCTGTGAGGGTGGCGAGAGCCTGGCCCAGGTTGCCCAGAGAAGCTGTGGCTGCCCCATCCCTGGAGGGGGCTTGGAGCAACCTGGTCTGGTGGGAGGTGTCCCTGCCCAGGGCAGGGGGCTTGGGACTGGATGGTTTTTAAGGTCCCTTCCAACCCAAACCATTCTATGCTTCTAGAAGAGACGGCAGCTCAGACCACTTGCTGCTGAAGTCTGTTTTAGATGCTCCCTGTTTATGTAAGGAGAGAGAGACTGGATCTTCTGGGCAAGAAAGTGCCCAGATACTGCTGTCCTGACCAGGTCCTAACAGGAGTTCAGGCTCCTAGAGATGCTTTGTGCAGCGTTTTGTTGATGCCAATCTCTTCATCTAGCTCAGGGATAGCAAATGTGCAGCCCTGGTGCTGGAGGCAGCAGCTTCATTTTCTGTAGCTCCCTGCTCTCCCCTGTCCCTCCCCACCAAATTCCTCCTGCCCAACAGTAACCTGTGGGTTCCTGTACTTCTCCTCCCCACATCCCAGAGGACAACATCCAGCCATGAAACGGTCCCTCTCCCATCCCATGCCCAGCAGTTTTACCATCCATCCACACTCACCCAAAGATACAACAACTTGGAATACAAGCAGTAGCTGTGGTTGTGGTTGGGTGCTGGGTGGGGAGAAATGAGGCCAGAGCAGCTGGATGGGAGCACCAAACCGTGCCCTCAGCCCCTTTTTCCCTTCAACTAATTTTCCACCCAACCAGTCTCTGGGGAGAAGCATGATTACTGTGATGGAAAGGTGCACCTTTCTTTTATATCTATATCTATATCTATATATATCTATATCCATATCCATATCTATATCTATATCTATATCCATATCTATATCCATATCTATCTATATATCTATATTTTTTTTTCCTGCCTGCAATGAATAAAAAAAAAGCAACAAAGAGAAAACCTGCTCAGACTTTCTCTTCATCATCCCGTCTTTCAGGATCTCCCTCCCAACCTTTGGCTTTCCAATCCCTCTGCTCCCTTCCTGCTTCACCTTCTCACTTCAGGAAGGTCACTGAGGCCACTGACTTCCACTGGCCTTGACTCACCACTACATGTCCCCATCCTGGACCCTGGTGGGCAGTCTTTTCTGCTGGGCCACAAGTCTCCTGGCAGTGGTTTTACCATCCGTCCACACTCACCCAAAGATACAACAACTTGGAATACAAGCAGTAGCTGTGGTTGTGGTTGGGTGCTGGGTGTGGAGAAATGAGGCCAGAGCAGCTGGATGGGAGCACCAAACCGTGCCCTCAGCCCCTAGTGCTAAAGATTGCCTACCTTCCCATTGATTTTGGCAAGCTAAGGTTTGGCATCAATGAAACTCATCCCACATCTGATAGAAAGCTCCTGCTCCCATTTGTTCCTTTGAATCTTCTTTAAAGTTTGAGGAAATGAAGCAAAAGCCCAAACACAACCCCAAATTCTAGAGATAGAGAGCTTCCTGAGATCTTCACAAAAGTAATGGAGATTTCAAAGGAAACCCCTCCCACTGGAATAGCTAAATAAGTAGTTTCCACATTTGATCACATTTCCTTTTGCTTATCAGATCTGATTTTTACCTTGCTGGTCAGTGCAGTTATTAGTGCCCATCACTGGGTATGAGTGGAGAATGTGGGACAACTCATCATCCCTGCGGCGCTCAGCAGAGGTCTGCTTCAGGAGGGACAGAGAGAGACAAACAAGACAATGGAAGAGGAAAAGGAAGAGGAAGAGGGAGGAAGAAATGGTCTTTTCCAAAATCAAGAGATATGAGTGCACGAAGAGTCTGAAATTGAACATAAGA
Organism: Calidris pugnax; assembly: GCF_001431845.1. Classification (NCBI taxonomy): domain Eukaryota; kingdom Metazoa; phylum Chordata; class Aves; order Charadriiformes; family Scolopacidae; genus Calidris; species Calidris pugnax. Next base: position 155,441 of record NW_015091021.1, on the reverse strand, counting down.
AGCAGCAGTGGCCAGAGTTGACTTTCTTTGAAACTGTTGTACAAATCAAACCAGACTGGTCCTTTCTGTGTCCATTTTTGAGGACACTGAACAGCTCTACAACTACTGCTACAGTCCCGTAGAAAACTGTGGCCAGAATTTATGTCTTCTTCTTTTTTTTTTTTTTTTTTTTTTTAAAAAAAAAGGGAACCCAAAAAACCCCCCAAAAAAAAAAACCAAAA
>NW_015091021.1:102101-154463 GCF_001431845.1 Calidris pugnax | reverse complement strand
CCTTACTTTTTTTTTTTTTTTTTTCTTTTTCCCTTCAACTAATTTTCCACCCAACCAGTCTCTGGGGAGAAGCATGATTACTGTGATGGAAAGGTGCACCTTTCTTTTATATCTATATCTATATATATCTATATCTATATCTATATCCATATCCATATCTATATCTATATCTATATCCATATCTATATCCATATCTATCTATATATCTATATTTTTTTTTCCTGCCTGCAATGAATAAAAAAAAAGCAACAAAGAGAAAACCTGCTCAGACTTTCTCTTCATCATCCCGTCTTTCAGGATCTCCCTCCCAACCTTTGGCTTTCCAATCCCTCTGCTCCCTTCCTGCTTCACCTTCTCACTTCAGGAAGGTCACTGAGGCCACTGACTTCCACTGGCCTTGACTCACCACTACATGTCCCCATCCTGGACCCTGGTGGGCAATCTTTTCTGCTGGGCCACAAGTGTCCTGGCAGAAGAGAAGGCTCCAGGAAGACCTTATAGCAGCCTTCCAGTCCCTAAAGGGGCTCCAGGAGAGATGGGGAGGGACTCTGGATCAGGGAGGGAGTAATAGGACGAGAGGGCGTAGTTTCCACATTTGATCACATTTCCTTTTGCTTATCAGATCTGATTTTTACCTTGCTGGTCAGTGCAGTTATTAGTGCCCATCACTGGGTATGAGTGGAGAATGTGGGACAACTCATCATCCCTGCGGCGCTCAGCAGAGGTCTGCTTCAGGAGGGACAGAGAGAGACAAACAAGACAATGGAAGAGGAAAAGGAAAAGGAAGAGAGAGGAAGAAACGGTCTTTTCCAAAATCAAGAGATATGAGTGCATGAAGAGTCTGAAATTGGACGTAAGAAGCAGAAGTGGCCAGAGTTGACTTTCTTTGAAGCTGTTGTACAAATCAAAGCAGACTGGTCCTTTCTGTGTCCATTTTTGAGGACACTGAACAGCTCTACAACTACTGCTACAGTCCCGTAGAAAACTGTGGCCAGAATTTATGTCTTCTTCTTTTTTTTTTTTTTTTAATAAAAAAGGGCACTCAAAAAACCCCCAAAACAAAAAACCCAAAACAACCAAACAAAAAAGGGCAGCTCACCTCCCCTATGACCATGTTCTTAGACCTCCAGGAAACCAGCGTCAAGCTAAACAGATGTGACATAACTCAGCAGATTTTCCTGAGCTCTAATTGAATTATAAGCCATTACTTTATGGCCACATGTTCCAAAGCCTGCATATTCCCTACCCAGCAGTGATCTGCTGGTGTGGCAGGGCACGGAGAGCCCACGGCAGGGTCGGTGGGTTGGGTGGACCTTCCAGGGACCACTCCAGGTTACGGTGGGTGAGGGAGATCTCAGATGGGCAGGTTGGTGCTGCTGAGCCTCTTGAGGAGGGATTGCAGAGCCGTAACCAAATGCCCTCACGCGCTGATTTCAGTGAAACAGAGGGGGGAAGTAGTGACACACGAATGGCCATTTTGGTCTCCATCCTGAGATAAATCAGTTATCTGTTTTTTCTCACTGTGCAGGCAACGGCAGTTTATGAAGCAGCTGTCTGAAAGGAAATTTACTGGACAATTAAAAGTGCTGACTTTCAAGCAGCGCTCTCGAGGTGGAGTCTAAAATTATTGGGTGTGAAATGCAAATAGATTTAACAGTTTTACTGCTATTTATATGACGTTCACCCATTCCCAGCTATTTTTCCTCTCCCCCCTCTTTTTTTTTTTTTTTTTTTTTTTCCCTCTGATTTTAAATGGTCCCAACTTTCACAGGTTTTAACAATCTCAGACACACGCAGTAAAACCTGAAGCACGCTCCGAGGCTGAACAAACCCGGATCAGTGGGGTGTGCAGGGAGGGAGGGTGGCTGAAAGTCAATTCCATCCCAAACCCCCTAACAAAATATTAATTTAGAAATAAGCTCGTAATTACCTTCAGCTTTGGGTCTGCCCCACAATCCTCTGAGGTGGTTCTTATTCAATAAGCTTTTGGCCAGTACCCAACAAACCTCCTACTTGAATAATCACAAATTGACCAAACTAGTTGCTCTCCAGCTCTTGGAAACCCTTCCCTGAGGAGGGATGTGGGGAACCCACAGCGTGGTGGTGGGTCAGGCTCTGGAGAAATCTTGTTCCCATGGGTGTTCCCACGGAGCACACGTTTCCCCAAGAGCTCCCCTGAGGTTCAGCATGATCTGTCAGGGCTGGGATGGAGTTTTTATGAGGTTTTATTCCCTGCCTGCTACATTACATTAATGGCCAAAACAGTCTATGGCTTAATTAAAGATTAACCGTTAAGATCAGTTAAGCAAGATTGTCTCAGGTTGGCCGGGCAGGGCCCTGGAAGAAGTGTGAAGGGATAAAAAACTGGAGAGAAGCAAAATGAAGCAACCCCTCCAGAGCCTCCAGCACTGCAGAATTAGGAGTTTCATGCCTTTTGGCTCATCTAACTTCTTAGTTTAATCGAGGACAGGTATCTGTTATTCCTGCCTACCTCCTCCTGGATCTCACCTCATAACAGGTACCAGTGAAATGCTTGCTATGGAGAGGGATTTTCTGTGTAACTTGCAACTCTTGTACCCATAATGTCTGGTGCTGCAAGATTTATCACTGCTGGGGAGAAATATTTGCTTCCCAGACATTTCAGGCTGTTGTGTGAGCTCCATGGTACCAAAACAAGTCTAATCTCAACCTAGTTTGGACCCAACTCTACACATTTGTTGCTTAATTTACTATTTTTGTGCTTGTGACCTCCATTATCTTTCACAAAGGGGATCAACAACCTCCCCTACCAGAGCATTCCATCCCTATCTTGTCTGTGAAATAGTATTTGTTACTGTTTAAAAAACTACCACAGCTGAATTCACAAATCATTTTTGTGGGTGAAGGGTCTGTTGTTAGCGTGATCAGATAGGCATATACATCCATACATTCACTCGACCATCACCATGACCTCAGTTCTCCACAATTAGCTCTAATAAATAGATGTATCTACACCAGAGTCTGTACAAAAGTCCCCCATTTGCCTCCCTGTGCTGTGGAGAGCTCTGCCCATTTTGCTGGATTTCTTTCTCATCTCTCTCTTCCAATGCAGCCCTGGTGGAGAGAGATTTGGCAAACAAATGTTTAAGCAAAACCATAAAATTGACTTGTCTTGATCTGGTCTCACCAAGGGGCTCAGTTACCACCATCCCTCTGATGCCCCCAGCTATGGGGAGGACACAAAATATTCTTCCAAGGATCCCAGATACGACATATCTGAACCAAAAGCAAGTTGCAAGAAATACACCATAAAATCATGGAATGGTTTGGGTTGGAAGGGACCTTAAAGACCCTCTAGTTCCATGGGCAGTGACACCTCCCACCAGCCCAGGTTGCTCCAAGCCCCCTCCAACCTGCCCTTGAACCCCTCCAGGGATGGGGCAGCCACAGCTTCTCTGGGCAACCTGGGCCAGGCTCTCACCACCCTCACAGCAAAGAAGTTCTTGTGTCTCTCTACAATTGGTATTTTGTGTTAGTGTATAACCCTGTCGAGGTGCCTTCAGACAGTTGTGTTGTGGCCCAGCATATTCTCTGAGGATCAAAACCTACTTGCCACAGTCAAGGTGGGGGGTCAGCCACCCCCTCCCAGCCTGGGATTGGGGTCAAGCAGAGAGCTGAGGGGCTGCTACAACCTTCAGTGGGTCTCTCTCTTACCCCTCCAGCCCCCTACAGAGTGAATCTGACCCCCAGCCCTCTTTTTGCAGCTGCAGTTGTAGAGGTCTGTTCAGGTTTTCCTCCATTTCTTCTTCTACAGAAATTAAATCTGATGTGGAGAAAGCAGAGCAGTGTCTTGAATGTGAATGCCTTCCCCTCCACCCCCCATCACAGAGCTCATGTTCCTGTAACTCACCCATCAAGACAAACCTCCCAAGATCCTTCCCTGCAATCCAATAAATAATAATAATAACCATTCTACCAACTCATATTTCTGCAAGCTGGCACTGATTTATTTTTTTGGCTCTTGCATCTGAAATAGCTGAAAATATTCAATGGGATAATGAAAAATCTCACTTTTAATTCTGAAATGAAGTTTGCCAACCTGGAAGGTCTTTAGTAATGATTTTCTGATGAACATACACTCACTAGGTCTTCACTTGGCAGGTACATTTTGATTAAATCCCTCTATATCTGTATATCATGTATGCAAATGTAATTATAATCAGTTGGGGCGGGTGAACAGTGCAAATTTGGGGATTCATTCAAATAGCTTTGACTTAGAAGAACTTGTGCCTCTAATACACATAAATAGGACAGTTCAGTTAACACCTTGCCCACGCCAAGGGGGTTTTGCTCCTGGTGCAGAGCAGAGCAGGAGCTCTCAGGAGCAGTTACCGTTCCTTTGTCTGGGGTTTCCTGGCTGGAAATGTCTGTGCTTGCACTGTGTACCTTGCAGGCAATGAGTCTGGCTCCTCCAAGAAGCATCAGAACCACCTCTGTATGGATGGGCTGTAACCCATGTGTGCTCACGTTATACAGCTATTTTGCATAGGATCTATCAGCCTTGCAGACGATGCACTGAAGATCTGGTGTCCCCAGCCAGAGAGAAGAGGACACGTCCAGGAAAACCTGGCTGGAGGCAGTGACCTTTCCATCCAGAATTAAGGATTAAGTGAAACGCAGAGCTCCTAAGGCAGGGGTGGCCACAGCTCTTTAACAGATTGCAGCCCCAGGAGCCAAGTGCCTGAACCTCACACTCCATACATCTTTCATCAAGTGCTGGACGTGATGTGAAGGACACTTTAAGGATGAGTCCGACTGAATTCGGTGAAAATTACATCAACAGGGACTCAGCAGAGCAGACAGCTCCCAGGGCAATGCTCTTGATTTCAAGTGCACTCTTAGCCCCCATGGACCCTACACAAGTAGCAGCTATTTGCCATTCTGCAGAAATGTGATAACCCCAAATCTTTTGTGGTACGTCCCAAACAGGGCTGCAGTTTCCACATCCCCAAATAAGTGAGGGGGAACCTGAGGAATGGTTGAAATTACAGGATGGTTCAGCCTAAATAAATGCCAAGTCTAGAGTTCGTCCTGTACAACATGGTACCTCTGGATTTATTCCGATGGGCTCTTGCGGTGCAAAGCTAGTGCAAATGAAAAGAGAGCTGGGCTCCTGATAAATGCACATATACATAAAAATATGTATATAAATACATATACGTATATTATTATTTTGTTATGAAACGGTGGTCTTTAATTCTTTTTCTGTGTTCCCTAACCTCCCATCCAGCAAGACTAGATTGTAACATATTCCATATTGGCTTGTTGGGTTAAAAAAAAAAAAAAAGGGTCTTTATCTTTTCCCATTTTGCATTTCCCAGGAAGAACCATTTGCAAAATAAAATCATGTTTGGGCTGCATGCAATTTTCTATTAACCAGAACAAATTAATACAAACTTCAGGTCATGGTCCAAATAGTAAATAAAGTAAAAGAAAGGAAGAACAGAGCAGAGCTAATGGGTTGCCTGGGGCATGTGATTTCATAGCTGCTGAAATGTCAAAAGTATGTCTGTACCATGGGGTGGGGACAGTCACACTTTAGGATGGGCTTTAGGCAGAGGAGATTTCTAGATGGGATTTCATAGCAAATGGAATACATGACCGGATCAACAGACAAGAAATATTTTAACCAAGAATGGAGTTTTGGGGAAGAAATTAGGGGCACAGGGTCAGGAGAGAAAGGAAATCATGCATAAGGTTGTGTTTAATCTTTCCTGATCAGCATTTAATAGGAAGAAGTCCGGCCCTACCTGCCCTGTAGTCGGAGGTACGGGCGAGCCACACTTCAACAGAGAGAACAAATTAAAATGGACACCTCCTGATCTCTGACCTGTTTGTTTAGTAAGTTGGGATTGAGTTCAAGCGAGAGTTAAATGTTCTTCTTCAAGAAAAGTGACTTAAATGTAGTGAGCACTGAGCTGACCTTCTTATCACACGTGGCCATTGGACCAAAGGGAAGCCTGACCGCCACATCTGGAAGGAAACAGCTGGCAACCAAGTGGGAGCAGGATGGGTAGAACTCTTCCAAAAGGCTAATTCATTTCAGCAGTGTCAAAAGATTGCATTTCAAGTGTCATGTTGATTCATTTCATTTTGACTTTTATATTAAAGCACTAATTGTATTATATATAAACGTTGACATTCTATGAATATATTAATACATTAATATTGTGGTATAATATAACAGTCAATACAAAATGAATGGAAGTGACAGTGCACATACCAGATGTGTGAGCCTCACCAGAAATGAAACTTCTCATGGCCACAAACATTTTCAGAATGTCTTTCTGCCCCTTATTTCATCTGTTCCTCCCACATTGGATCAGCCCAAACTGTCTCACAGAGACCTGCAAAGGAAGAAAAAACTTGTAGGTTGGCTTCGGGCAATTGCAGAGCCTATACAGGTTCCCACCTGTCCTTGCATAGCTCAGGGCAGAAGACATTTGGACAGAAGACCTGTGTCCTCAGTCTTGTTTTAAATCCTTTTTCTCTCATTTTCAGCTCCAGGTTCACGGGGTCCTTTCCTCCAGGCTCTCTCCAGCCCATCATGCCCACCACAGCCCCTTCACCTAGCATGAAGGTCCACGTTCATTCTTCTGCTGATGACACCGAGAGGAAGAGGAGACAGAGGAACTGCTCAGGTACTGGTATGAGAAAGAGAGAAGTTTTAACCCAAAAGAAAATTCAATGAATCTGCTAAAAGGTTTCATTTTTGACTGAACTCCTTCTGACAACAGCTACTGCCTTTGCACATGATTAATAACAGAACTTTGCTGTAGATAAGTACCCACTAACACTCATTTCTTTGCGAGCATCTAGAACTGGTTTGAAAGAGGGTCCTCTCTATCACATGGAAAATATGGTCACATTTTTCCTTAATTTTTAAACTTAACTAAAAAGAAAAAAAAAAATTATGTTTGGGCCTCTTGGTTTTTGGAAAACAAAACTTTTTTTTTCAGTTGAATCCTTAAAATCCCTTGCCAAACCCCCAAAGCTTTTGGATTTTTGTCCAAAAAAATAATACAATTGGGTTTTGAGGTATTCTTCTGGCAAGAAAGCAACATTTTGAGGCGCACAGATGCTTTCTGTAGGAAAATGTCATCTTGTCAAAAGCACAATCTTCCTTTTTGAGGGACGGTTATGCCAGAAAGCAGTTGATCAGCTCTGTTAGCATCCCTTATCCTCTTCCAGGAATAAGCGACATGGTGACTGCTTTTTAACAAGATGAGCCTTCCAAGAATAGTTAGTGAGGAATCATGAATTTCTGATCATATCAGGGCTGGATACACAGGATTACGAAAGGAGCCAGTCTTATGTTCCAAACCATAGGATCCACCTATAGCATGGCGTGCAATTGCTGTTAATAAAGTGACTCCATACTTAAATGCAATTCCTCTGTTGTATAAATATATATTTCCTCGGCGGGACATTGTGGTTGCTTTAAGAAGCTGGAAGACATCAGAGCATCACGTTCCAAGCTTGGCATTGAACAAGAAGCCACCAGAATTAAATCAAAGTGCTTCTTTCTGGCAGGCGAAGCAAGTGTAATGAAAATTCCAGCCTTGATCCTCTGCCAGGGGTAGGCAGCAAATTGAGTGCATGCCTACCACTCCCAAACTGAAGTCCCTCAGTCTTGCCCGGGATGCCAACTACCAGAAGTACAAAAGATGAAAACAGTCTGCCAGACACAGCAAACCAAAGCACTCTCTTCATTAAGAAGAGCTTATTACTTTCTTCCAGCTCCACCCATGAGCAAATTCATCCTGCTCCATCTTGTCGGGACTAATGAAGGGAGGGTGACTGCTCGCGGTGAACTCGGTATTCCAGGAAAGCTTTTGTGTCTCCTTCAGCCACCAGGAACTGCCCCAATTCCTGCCCAAAAGATGCACATTCTTGCCAACTGCAAGGTCCGAGATAAGCACGGTTATGAAGACAATACCCAGTGAGGCTGGATGGAGAACCGAGGAGAAAAGTCACCAGGAGAGGAGGGAGACCGAGTTTGGAGAGGGGTCAGGTTCACCAGGCTGGGTTGCTTGCTTTCAGTCTCAAAGATCTGAGTAATATCAATTATTAAGAGGAAGCGGAGCTGCTTTTCTTCAAAGCAAAGAATATCTTAATGGTGGTATGTGGCGTATACGCTGCAGCTGGTGCGGTGGGGCCGCGACAGACTGTCTGCTGCTCCAGCTTGGGCAGCTCCCCCTCCACTGATGGTCCTACCAGCCCAGACAGCAAGGAGCCTCAAATGGGCACCCAACCCCCTCCCCTGAAACAGAGACATCACAGCAGTCACAAAAGTTAAGTGGGGAATTTGTGTCTGAGAGAGCAATATTCAGATCACTTGCCCTTTGGTGCTGGAGTGCTGGGATTTCCCATCTCACTGAGGAGTGCCCTCCACCCCAGGCTTCCTCTTATCCTCCATCTGCATGAAAAATACACTCATGCACGCCGACATGAAACGGTGCCACCACCCACTCCTGGTTGGTCACCTGGGCTCTGAGCCTGGCCCAAACCATCTGATATAAAATACAAAAATCTTCACTTCACTGAAAAAAAATCATACTTCCCTTCATACGCCTCGTGCCTCCAGAGCACCTCCTCCGGGGCTACAGAATTGCTCCAAATTAATAGAAATGAGGCTAAAAAGCAATCTTTTCCTCCTGGCCTGATGTAGCTGCAGTTAAAAGCTTGGGAATATCGCTACAGTACTGGATTCGGGGGGGAAAGGGGAGGGTTTTCGAAATGGCTTGGCCTTATTTTCTTAGGGACTGCCGTGAGAACAAGGTTAGATCAACACTGAGTGCTTTTGAAAGTGTCGTCCTGCACTGAACAAGAAAGGGAGGCTTTGAAAATACTGAACAAGAAAGGGGCCTTTGAGATTTTTATTTGAAAGTTGTAAGAACAGCGTATCCCAATATATAGATAGGGGGAAGAACACTCCCTTCAGAAAACACCAGCAGCTGTCTTTATCTATACATTCATTTCAAGAAATGTGGCCATTTAATAATTAATGTCTATAAGTGCCTAGCTATGAAAATGCAGAATGAAATATTAAATAGAGTGGGTACCAAATGGGAGGATTTCTGAAAGGGAGCGAATGAGGGCCATGTCATTCCCTATTCCCAGGGAACAGCCCCAAGGATCTAGAGCAGAATGAATCCAGGTGGATGAATATGAAGCTCCTGGTAGCAAAAGAGAAGGTGGGTCACCGATATTATTGACAGAAGCCCCGTCCCCTCAGCAAAGTGGGACACACAGGAGACAAATCACTCCCAGCAGAGGCTGCCTTGCTCCCTGTGCCAAATTTAGCCGGAATTTTGACCAGGCACACGCAGAGCATCTTCTCTGGGCCACAAATTGGTGAGGTCTGGGGCTGAATATGAATAATGAAGAGTGAAGCTCCTGGAGATAACAGCAGAGGCTGAGATGCACGTTTAACCCTCCTCCCGTCTTCTCGTAAGCTCCCGACCCACTTCTGATAGAGAGGATGCTTTGGAATGACCTGAGAGTAATAAGCCTTAAGTCAGAGTGAGCTGTTCCTATTATCGTTTCTGGCAAGAGTCAAGGTTATTAATTGTCTCAAGACTAAGAAAAGCTGGGTAGGAAGTTGATACAGATATCGGGAGTATTTAGTATAATAAACAGCTTGAAAGTATGGTTAAACCTCACACTCCAGAGCTCAAACAAATCACTGCTAGAAACCAAGCTGAAATTACTGTGGGTTACAGATAACCACGTTTCTGCTTTCTCTCGGAATTTTGCTTCTTTGTCTGGCAGAAGCAGTAGTTTTGGGAAGACTAATTTGTTCAGGTTTTCCTGGACATTTCTCCCCGGTGATTTGGGGGGAGGGGGTTACCTGTGTTTTTAGTTTCCCAGGCTTCCTGATCGCAGCAGATGTGTGGCGTTTCCAGCCAGGCTGATGACCAGCAAGGCACATGCAAACCCAACAACTAGTATATTTGTGGTAGATCCAACACTTCTGGGAAGTGCTGGCCTCACCACAAGTGTATCGCAGCCGTGCCGGCTCCACCTCAGCCTCCAGAAAGGCTGGACACGAGCCCCACAGCTCACATCTGTCTGGGAAACCCTCAACGAATGTGCAGCAGTGCTGGTGCTGGCAGCCAGACCCCAGATGCTGGGTTTGACAGCCCTGTTCCCACGCCTAAACTCCTCTCTGCATCCTCACAAAGTGCTGCTTCGTGGCTCACCAGTACAGCAGCGTGCCTGCCCCACCACAGGGACTTTGGTTTCCATCTATACATAGTGAGTCTTCATGGTGAGGCTGTCCTGCCCCCAAGAACGGGCACTGCCAGCAATGAACCCCAGGAGGTGGGTGCTTTGGTGCTGTGTGGGAAGGGATGGGAGCAAACACAGACACACAGAGCACGGGGAGAAGCCTCCAAGACACAAAGATGTGGCTTTTACAAGGGACACTCTACCCATTTCCAGCAGACAGCAGGAGCTGATCAAAACATGAGATTTTCAGCGAAAAGTAAAGACATTGTATTGACCACAAGGAGAAGATGGAATCAGCTCTGGGCCCAGGGCAGCTGTCCCCCACTTGGGTTTTATAATCCAAGTCCACACATCAAAAAGTGCTTCCATGAAAGTAAAAGGAGACTCCAGAATCCCATTTCATAACATGGGCCCAAATTTTCGGCTGTCTGAAGTCTCCATGAGCCCAACCCAGCAAACCTACAACCAGCTCAGATATGTCCTGTTCAGCCTGAAAATGAGAACCTCCTCCATATGTTTGCCCTCCGACTCCTCACAACTAAGGAAAGCCTGAATACTCTGAATCATCCCCGGCCAACTGTATATTCGTTATTTTCTGTATTTATTTCCAACTCCAGGATTAAGAAAATTACTCCAGTACTATGACATCCATACAATTAAATGTATCATTTTCCCATCAGCTGCCTGGCTGTGCCAAGCCGGGCAGCTCGGATCCTGTCGCCATATGGAATGCATCTCTGCCTGCACAAGACCCAAATGTGACAATTAGCCATGGGGCTGGGTTTTTTCCCCCCACCCCCATAGGCAACAAAGCACTCTGGAAGCATTTAGTGGGGCTGAGAGGTCTTCGTTGTATTGGCAGAGCAAAGGGCATTCATCAGCCCTTTCCCTTTCCATGGGCTTTAACTGATAGCCCTCACGGGAGGTGATGTGGAGCGACCCATGTGGAGGCTGTTGCCCCGATCTTCCTGTCTTAAGCAGGACCAATGCCTCCCTGAGCTCCAGAGTAGCTCCTAGGACCCCTTAGGGATTTCCCTCACCCTCAGCATCTCCCCTCCAGTCACATCCTGGCAGAAAAAGTTACACAGAAAAAGTTACACAGAAAGATCCAAAATGTAAGAAATTGTGGAGTAGTCAGTCCCCATGGCCACTTGCCTGCGACTTTCCTAGGCACCTGTCAAAGGTGAGGTGAATTCTGATTCTTTTAGAGTCACAAGAGAGCTCCAGTTCGAAGCTATCAAAAGCCATTTGATGGTACCAGCCTTTGCTCCCTTAGTTAAAACAGAAGGTGTTCTCCAGTAAAACAGCACCATGAAGGTTTAGCTGGAAAGCAAGTGCTTGGCACCGTGCAAAGAGCAGAAAGAGACCATTCCTCTCCCAGAGTTACTGCAGATCCTGCTCATCTCATGCACATCTTGGCAGATGTTCTCTGGAGAAAAGGTGACTCTGCTCTGCAGGGCAGACGTTGCTGCCAAGGCTGAGCAACCGGAGTTGCTTTCACAGACGTGGACATGACAGAGGAATTAACCTGACCTGCTCTGCACTTGCTGAACCTCGTCTGACCTTCTCTTTTGCAACCTCCTGAGATGACCTTGATCCTGTTCATGTTCCTGCTGCTCCCGAGGTTGGGTTACACCCTTGGTTCTGGACTCTGTTTTAAGTCTCCCATGAATAACAGTGTCAGATCTTCACACAGCTATCTCAGGAATGTGGCCAGGCTGATCTCCATGCTTACTCAAGGTGACAGTGATTCATTCTCCCTCTCAGTGGCCAGATTACATTATAAGAATGTGCTTCATAACATCCTCGCTCACTCACCACCACCACCCTGCTCCCATCCCCGACCTCCACCTTTGTCAGCCCCCCACTCTGGGATTTAGGGTTTTCTCATCAACAGAACATGCAACCAGAGGCACTTAGGGTTTGGGAACAGGCTGAGAGATTACCTTTGGAGGAGTATCAGAGGTCAGGTTTTGAGCTATCCCTACACTCCAATCATTTCATGCTCACACACCAATGTAGAAACCAGACGTACCTCCAGGGACAGCAAAAGAGTTGTAGATGGGAGGACCATCTCCAGGTTCAGACCCCAAGATCCATCCAAACGGGAGGAATTGCATCTTAAGGGATTTGCAAGAAATTGCTTTTCTATCCAAACCCTTCATACCAGACTGCAGCCTGCTGTCCCTTCATGGGCTGGACCCCCACCATCTCCTGGAGCATCTCTGCTCAAGGTAACACTGAAAAAGAGACATTTCTTCCTAACCGCAGAGGTGATCTATTTATAATATGTGGCTGTAAGGTGTTTAGGCAGAGGACTAGGGTTTGTGAAACACATCCAGGTCTTTGTTTTTTCCAGGAGAGCTTAAATGAAGGATTCGGCTTTGGAAAAATAAAGAAAGCAAGGCAGAAAAAAAGACAGATAGACATCTGGAGTGCTGAACAAGGCCCTCTCCTCGGGCTGACCTAGTTAGAGTGTTTGGGGAGAGCATTGCAATCCTGTTCAACAGGAGGAACAAGCAGCCAAGGGCTGAATGCAGCCTCGGAGTAAACAAACACAGCTCTCACCACATGAGCCCTGCACGCTTCCACCAGGTCTTCTCCATCTGATCACCATCATCAAGAGCTGCAGACGTTCCGTCCAGCATGGAAGTGGCAGCCTGGGGCAATGCCCACGCCGTGCCAGGGAAGCCCAGACGCAGCATCCCCAGGGTGGATTTACGTGCCCACGGCTGGAGAAGGGCAGCTCTGCCCAGCTCAGCCCCGTGGCTCCTGGTGGGGTTCCTGTGCACAAAACAATAGGGAGGACAAACAAACAGGCAGCGCCTCTGCCAAGGGACACAGCAGCCCTACCTCCTCCATGCTCCATGTGTGGCCCTGGAGAGGCCAAGCCTTGTGGTGGGGACGTGTCACACCACAGCCCGTGCTCAAGCCAAAGATGGTGGGGCAGAGCCATGCCCTGCTCCCCCCTGTGCACCCAGAGTGTGCCATGGGTGTTCTTCACCGCAGGGCAAAGGAGGTTGTGCATGAAACTCAGCAACACAGGGGTGGAATGGAGGGCAAGACCAGCCACATGAAGCTCCTACCATTGCACCATCACTGCTGGGGGCATGGGCTGCCAGGATCTGCCAAAGGCTCTTCAAAACGGCTCTGCAAAAGGCTCTGCAAACCCAGGAGTGTGTTGCTTTGACTCTTCGGTGCAATAAGGTTCATGCCTGGAGATGTTTTGTGGGTCTGTTTTTTTCCTAGGCATTGAATGGAAGAAGCAGAGCAGTTAAAGCCTGTCTCTGGATGTAGGGGCACGGATCTCAGATCCGAGCTCATGCCAAAGGTCACCTTCTTTAGCTGGGGTAGGGCAATCTAAGGTGGAAGGACACGAACACTATTTTCATTATACGACACTGGTGAGGGAAACCAACCATCTTCAGCCTGGCTCAGAGAAGCAGTTCTAGCTCTTCACAAAACTCCTGTTTTAGCCTGGAGCAGGGAAAACACCGCAAAACTTTGGAAATTAACTGAAACTCCAGTTCACTGAGTGTATTCTCCCAAATGCTGACAGAGGGCCACTCAAGTGAAATAGGTGCCGAAATGTCAGCACATTTCCTGAAATTTAAACCTATTTTTCAAGTTTAAAAAAAAGGAGCTGAAAGCGGTGACCACAGGAGTGTCTCTGCAGGTTGAAGTCCATCCACAGGCTGCCCTGGGAGAGCTGGGGCGAAGGGCGGGTTTGATGAGGCGTCCCCAAACAGAGCTGCTGGGATCTTTCGGTAGTCAACTTTATCTCTTTCAACTTGCTACTAACAACTTCTTACAAAAACCAAGTTCAATTTTAAATCACGCTATTTACAGTAAAAGAAGTCAGCCTGAATGTTTTCCTGAGATCTGGCTGTTGTTCGCAGGAGATCACACCTTACTTCTAAAAGGCAACGTTTCGTAAAGCAAGTTGCTCCAGGGATTTTGGCAGGGAGCCTTCCCGTTGTGAGCAGGAGGGTAACACAGGCAACACAGGGGTGAGATAAACAAAAAGGCTGTTTTGGAAACATGTGGGTTTAAATCAGTGTCTTGGCCATTGGGCTGGTTGGGAGATGAGTTTGTGCAGTTCTTGCCCAATGCAGAACAACCCGGGGGAAAACGAGCTCTGATCCAGAGGCATGAATTTCTGAACTGAAAAAAAATAAAGGCAAAGAGAAGTCAGGGTGAAGCTTCTGGACTCTCAGGAAGAGGTCAAAGAGGAGAAAGCTAGTTAGTCACAGACAAAACAAGCCCCAACATCTCTATCAGTGAGGCCTTGGAGAGATGCTGTGTACTGCAAACGCCACCAAAGGTCAGTGTCCTTCAATTCATGACCAGGACAATTTGTACTGTTAATTTTGCTGCAAGGGATGTGCACTCTGGACTGACAAGACACCCAGTGTTTGCTGTAACAGCCTCCCCTTCCTGATAAGAGCTGCCCTTGGGACAGTCCCATCGGTCTCGTAAACAACCGGACCTCCTGTTAGCCCTCAGCAGCAGCCCCATAAGCAATTTATTTCCTATTAGCTCTTAAGACAGTTCACAATATGCCAGAAGACTGCAGCACATTGTGCCAGATCAAAGTGACGTTTCTATTAATATCTTCACCCCCTTCCTCCCCCCAAAAACCCTGCTCAATTTTTCTTCATTATAAGCAGAGATAAGTGTTTCTAATAAAAGTAAACAAAAAGTGAACTTACTAATAAAAGTAAAGGCTGAGGAGCCAAGGCAGGACTTCTGAACACTGAGATCTCTCACGCTCCTTCAGGGATCTTGGCACTCTCCAAACCTCGTCTAATTCTGGTGCTATATGGGGTTCGCTCTCCAGCAGGTCCCCAGAATATTGCAATTTTAAGCAAAGAAAGAGAAAAAAACACAAATAAAAGCTGCTCAATTTTTCTTCATTATAAGCAGAGATAAGTGTTTCTAATAAAAGTAAACAAAAAGTGAACTTACTAATAAAAGTAAAGGCTGAGGAGCCAAGGCAGGACTTCTGAACACTGAGATCTCTCACGCTCCTTCAGGGATCTTGGCACTCTCCAAACCTCGTCTAAATCTGGTGCTATATGGGGTTCACTCTCCAGCGGGTCCCCAGAATATTGCAATTTTAAGCAAAGAAAGAGAAAAAAAAAACACAAATAAAACCCCAGTTCCTCATTGCCCCCAAACAAAACCAGATTCTTTCACTTTTAACATAACATAACCTCACAACTATAAATGAAAAATATAAATTTCCAAAGAAATGTGACGCCTGCTGATAAGAAGATTTGGGGTTTTTGTTATTAAAACTAACCAACAAGGCTGGATTAAAACTTTCCAGCCTTCTCTGCGTTTTCCTTTGCTGCTCAACTTACAATTGCAACCACACGGTTAGGACCCCTCAGTTTGAAAAGCCACAGACAACTTGCTAAATGTATCTTAGAGCTGTGCCCAAGCTCTCTCCCCCCATTATGGGGGTGTTGAGAGCCAGCGCTACCCTACGGACTTCAAATATTTCTGCTGGGCTGCTAATGCTGCCTCGAGAGAGGCATCGTGCTGGGCCAACTCATGGGGTTGTCACCCACATTGTGCTCCAGCAGCATGAACAGATGACCATGACCATTCCAAGACGACCATTGAAGACAAACCCCCCAACTGCAGCTGTGGGGTCTTCATGGTGGAGCCTGAGGCTGGGGCTGTGATCGACTTTGGTCTGCAGCCACCACGGGGTAAGAGGTACTGGTGTCTGTACCCATCACAAGCCCAAGCACATGGAGAGATGAACAAGACAAGGGAGTGGCGAGTGTCAAACATAGAATCATAGAATGATTAGAGTTGGAAGGGACCTTAAAGATACTCTACTTCTACCCCCAGAGCAAGGAAAAGATACTCTACTTCTACCCCCAGAGCAAGAACATGGGAAGGGACACCATCCACTAGACCAGGTTGCTCCAAGCCCCATCCAACCTGGCCTTGAACCCCTCCAGGGATGGGGCAGCCACGGCTTCTCTGGGCAGACATGGCCAAGACTTTCTGCTGGTGTCTAACCCCTTTCTTCTACTGCCTCTAAGCATAGTGTCCACCACCCAAACCCATGGCAGCCCCAAGGTGCTGGTAGAAAATGCCACCCACGAGTCAGCCGTACCAGGGGTAAAGCCATGTTTTTCTTTAAGGGTCACTGGGAAAGAAGGTCCTTTTTTTTTTTGGTGATGAACAGGCAGTTTGTCCTTGCTCAGCACAGAAGGTGCCTCCTGCTGCCCCGTGTCACGTGTGTGAGCAGGGGTGGCACAGCCTGCCCCACGCCTGATAAAGGCACACTGTGCAGTCCAAACAAAGATAACTCTGGGGGCACCAGGTCAGAAAACACCGTGAGGTTTTTTTTTTTTCTTCAGGGTGAGCCCCTGTAAAAGAAGAGCCGGGCTTGTTTCAGGCCAAGTGGCAACCTGTATAAAGAGCCTTTCTCCATGCCCACTGGGATGCTCACAGTTTACAGCAACTTGCCCCAAAACAAAGAGGAGCAGGGAGTGAGAGGGCACAGAATGGAGCGTTCCAGGCGGCAGAGCACCCACTGGTAGGAAGTGAATCAGCCTCGATCAAAGGGAAAGGGTAAAACCTTGAATGATGCAAAACCCCATCCCGCTGTTCCTCCCCAGCAGCCAGAAGAGGTTGCACCAGGAGTCAGCTGGGAACTTTCAACTGAAGTTGGATTTTTTTTCCCTGATAGAAAATAACATTTCTACAAAGTTACGCTATGTCATGAGAAATGCTCTTTTTTTCTTTCCCCCCAACCAAATAGAATTTTTCATCCAGCAAATCAAAATGAAACGTTTCCTTTTGGACTAGTTTAAGCCCAAAAAAAAGGGAATGTTTCATTTTGTTGGAATTACCTGAAACGTTCTATTTTAAAAAGGGGCTCTAAAAAAAATTAAAAATAATCCAGCTCCGTTTCCCTGTTAGCGTGTTACCTAATGGAAAGTTCCTTCTCCTCCGTGCTCCTCTCTGCCACCTAGGACTGACCCCCCTGAAAAACTACTTATCCCATCCAATCCCCCTCCTACCAGCCCCAGCACCATGCTCTTGGGGAGCCGTTCCACCCCACCAGACCCCCAGCACGGCCGATTTCTGAACAACCATCTCCACGACTCGGCACAGCAGAGACCGTGACCCACGCTTACAGCCTCTTCCATCCCCCAAAGCCATCTTCTCAGCTATATCTAATGTTCCTTTAAGAAGTCTTTCGGCTCCATTAATAATCTAAACAGATACCGGGGGTCTAATTAGCAGGCTAATTGGAGAGCACCAGCAGGCAAGAATTGCAGCGAATATTTCGTCAGCAGGAATGAGCAAAGAAGAAACGCTCGTTTGCACCAAAGGCCTTGTTTTATTGCTGATTTATAGGCAAGGTCTCAGCCACAGAAATAGAGCCCTGGTATAAAACAGTATTTGACCATAACGAGAAATAGCCAGGCTGAGGAACACCTCACCCCTCGGCTTCACCAACAAGGATTTTACACATGCATACATTAATTTCACATCCCACACGCTATTTAAAACCACTTTCCAAACAGCTTTCCAATTTGTTTGACACTGGGAGGGGGGGGTTAATTTTATAAGAGTTTCCAGAAGTTTCAATTATGTCATGTATGTGTCACACGAATGTATAGCGCAGGAAATAGCTGAACTTCAACACCTAAAATTAAAAATTTTCCAGGGTAGCATTCCCCTTAGCAGCCTGAAGGAAAACATCCTCTTGTTTCACTCCTAGAGGTTAGCATTAGGTGAGAAATCCTACCAGAGACTCCAAGGTCCTCATAGCACAGATCTCCTACGGCGTTAAGGGCTCTCTTTACCACTATAAACTCATGCCCGCACACACGCACCCACCTCTGCAAGTAAATAATTCTAATTAAACACCAATTTCTCTGCCTGGGAGTCTGAAATTATTACTATGCAGCAAATGTCTCTGAGGTTTTACTAACCCCTAGGTCTGCTCAGAAATCAGAATTTCCAGTTCACTGCCTGTTTTGATCAGTTCAGCCTCAAATTGCAGCCGTACAGGTGGTGATGGCTCCTGCTCCGTGTCCTCTTGGAGCCGTGTGTCCTGCCCAGGCCAGGACCCAGCCTCTCTCACGGCAGCGAAGCCAAGGCACGGCCTCGGGGACATATTTCAGGTCATGGGGGGCAGCTCTCAGGCAGTAAACACAAATTACCCCTGAACCGAAATTTTTCCATTCCATTTGAGCAACAAAATATTTCACTAAAACCCCGAGCGAAAGACAGCAGTTTGTTTTTCCTGATGGAAATTTGTTTTTTAATGAAAGTTCTGATTTTGTGGGAAGCATGGATTTTTTTTTTTTCTTATTTTTTTTTTCCTACTGAAACCCCTTCAGCAGCAAAATCCTTGGCAAGCTTCGCTGCTGGCTATTATATCAAGGCCACGTTTGACTGATTTTAAAGGATGCCACAGCCTTGGGAACACCACATGGCATTCACGGCACCCGGCGCTGCGGAAAGGCTGACAAGCGCGTGTGAGCCCGGCGCGAAAATGCAGCGCTTTATTAAATGTAAGTGCTCTCTCTCTCTCTGCCAGACCATGTTCACTCCTGCTCAGAGATACGTGTGACTGGCAGGGGACACGCTCGGGGGCTTAAAGGATAATAGACATAAGTAGCACAACACATCTTCATTGCACAGTGGAGCACCGGCCAGCAAATATATATATATATGTGCATATATATATTTTTTTTACAAACAAAAGGCATGTTTTTTGTACAAAAAGAGTCACCATGCTGCAGAGAGTCCAGGTGGTCGTGGGTTCCCAGCTCCCCTGGATGCTTTTTGGCTTTGGGGCTGGACAGTGTCAGCCTTCACTGAGATGCAGAAACACCTACGTGTTTTGACAGCCCCTTCCGCTGCTCATCTGAGTTTCATAGCGGGGGCTTCAGGCTGTGCCAGCCCACGCTCCCAGGTAGGATCCTCTGCTGGTTCCTCTCACTTACAAACACAAAAAAGACAGCCCTGCATTTTAACTCCTCTGCCTCCAGTCCCTGGTCTTGGGAAGGAAGCTGAGAACTGCCCAGCTATAAATACTGTGATGTCTTGTGACATTTTCCAGCCCTTTTTAAACAAATCCCATCTTTTTCTTCTCTTTTTGTTTTCAGAAGTCATTCCTCACTGCCCTGGGAGACATTTCCCTCTCCCACATTAGGAGATGGGGCAAGTTGTCTTTTGCAAAGCAGGAGCCCTTTCCAGCCCATCCCAGCTTTGCAAGAGAGCCCTGCATTCTGCCCGAGCTCTCGGGGGACCTGACAGTCCTTTGGTGGCTTTGGTCCCTCTTCTCACACAACCCGTTTGTTCCTTAGTGCCTGGTGGTGCTGTGGATTTTCACTGTCTCTTCTGGATGGTATTAACAGGGCAGGACATGAAGAAAAGGGACAGATGCTTTGTTTTAAAAGAAAGGATAAAAAAGAAAAATCAGTGCCTAAACCAGGGATTTGGCTTTGCCCTGTAACATCCCCGGTCTGTGCAGGGGGGACCACCCTGGGCTTCTGGGCCGAAGGATCAAGAGAGACCAAGAAGGGATATAACCAAGGAACCTACTACTTGCTAAATTCTCTATAAAAGATAACAAGGTGGAGCATTCCTGCCAGCTGCAAAGCTCAGATCCTTTATCTTTGAGTGCATTGGCTCCTCTGCTCGGTCCTGCAGTCACTTCACATGCAATTTTGCTGTGTTTTCCCTTCCGACACAGAGCCCCAAGAGCCATTAAAGACTAACGGGGGTTGACAGATGTTAGTAACGTGCAGCCCAGCCGTGGAAACAGCAACACGGGCAGATGTGGAGGTGCAGAGGAGAGAGCTCTGCCTCTGCGGACTGCAGAGAGCTGAGAAGCTGAAGGAGGGGCCAGAGCAGGGCTCTGTTTCATGGCTGAGTCTGTGCCCTGATGGAAACTCAGACCTGATGGTCCTCACCTGAAGACAACCAGCCCCTAATTTCCCTGGCAGGGAAACACATTTGTGTGTAGGACCAGCTCAGCCCACCCTTGAGCTCCAGCCCTGAGAGCAAGGAGGGGCTCAGCACAAAAAGTCACTTGGTTTTGTCCCATCCATACAGGTTTGGTGGCCATTCCCATGGGCACCACAGGCATGGCCAGTTCATCAACTCACCCAGACACCCTGCTGCCACGGCCCACCGTCAGCTGATCATTCCACCAAATCAGGCACTGATCATTCCACCAAGGCAAAGCCAGCATAGGCAAAGGCTTTGTCTCATATCATAGAAGCACAGAATGGTTTGGGTTGGAAGGGACCTTAAAGCCCATCCAGTGCCACCCCCTGCCCTGGGCAGGGACACCTCCCACCACACCAGGTTGCTCCAAGCCCCCTCCAGCCTGGCCTTGAACCCCTCCAGGGATGGGGCAGCCCCAGCTTCTCTGGGCAACCTGGGCCACGCTCTCACCACCCTCAGAGGGAAGAATCAGATAGTAGGCTTTAATTAAAAATGCCCAGCCCCTGTAGCTAACAAACAGACTCCAAATTCCTTTTTGCATCACTTTGAGATTAACAGTTTGCATGACAGCTTCTAACAAGAGCAAGCTTTACTTTTCCTTTCCTACCACTGAGGCTTTCGTGTGCCAGGAGTTGGGTTTGGAGCAAGTCTCCAGTGCAAAAAGCCCCTGAGTTTATCCGTAACTCCTGCAACTGACTCTCTGTTGGTCTCTAGTTTTTCTGATTTCCTTAAATATGCAGCAGGTCTTGGGATTTTGTAAATAGGGCCAAAGAAGAACTCTGGAATGGCAATGATATTTGGCAAAAACACATTTGTCAGCCACCTCTCAGCCATTCAATGGCCTTTTGATGCTGTGAACTACCACATAGCCCTTCATTTCCCCCCAAGATGTTCATCATTTGGAGCTGGGGTGGGGGGACACAAGGTGAACGAGGAGGCAGCAATTCTGCACCAGCTGAAAGGACACAGAGCTGGCAGAGAAGGCTTGCATGACCAGCAGAACCCTCTAGGGAGTAAGTCCTTTGAAGGGCTTGGAGAAGTGCCCTGGTGCTCATGAGCCAGCTCCTGCGTGATTTCTGTCATGGGTTTACACCAGCTCTAATTTACTCTCAGCTGGAGGTTGCACTGGGCCACCAAGTTTCCACCAAGCAGGGATTGCCAGACCCCAGCAGAGAGCAGGGATTCAGAGAGGTGCCAAGACGCTTTTGAAAACACCGAAGCTGTTGAGGTCTCAGCTGCCTGCCTTGTGCGGGCGCTTCTGGAAATCCCCCTTAGTGTTTAATTAGTGCTGAGCTACATGCCGGTGCTTGGCGAGCGAGAAACCTTCCTCTGGTGCCTCGCGAGGTCCCCAGGTAAAACCTCAGCCATCACAAAAAGTCATTCCCCTCAGTCAACACAATTACATGCCATCTGGAGTTAGGATGGAAGTATTCAAGGTGTCAGTTGTGACCACCTGAAGAGGAACCCAGGAGCATTAGGGCAGCGTGGTGCCTCTGGGCTCTCCACACCTCTGGCACCAGAGCTCCAGGATGGATTCCCAAAACATACCCTGGTTTGGCTCCATTCAGCCCCAAACCTTGCCCATTTAGCAGCAAGGGACGCCTGATGTCCCCACTGGACCTCAATGAGCCCTGAAGGCTCAGGCACAAACCACCATCACATCAGATGGACACTGCAGTTCCCAGCACCCAGCTCACATTTACTAACAGCTGATTTGCAATGGAAAAATGAGACACGAAGCCACCAAAACGGCTGCCTCTGCTCCCAGCAGCAAGTCCCCATCACTGGGAGGTGACAGGGACCAGCAGTTCCCTCCTGGATGGTGGCTGGGGCCATCCCCCAGCACAGTCCAGGGTGGGGTGCCCACGCAGGGGTATTCTCAGTAATAAGATGCCTGTCAACATATAAACCAATTAGGTGCAGCTTTTGTGTTCGTAATACGGCCGGGCAAAATGCTTTCTCTGAGCAAGTGCTTTCAAGTGAAAAATAGCTTCTGAAAGAATCTGACAGTTTGCACATGAGGTTTCAGTTTGCTCAGGGTTTGGGGTGTTTTTTTTTAATTCGAGTAATGAAAATTCTCACATTGTTTCAAACCAAGAAACTGGGTCTCAGTTTTCAACAATCCTTCCCTCATACACACGCACACATTCAGTTCCTTTTAGCTTTTCTTCCCTTTCCTTCTTTTTTTTTTTTTTCTCAATCACTTGAGAAGGAAGGAAAAAAATCTTTTTTTTTTTTTCTCAATCACGGCAGAAGGAAAGAAAAAAGGGAAGAAAAGAAAAATCATGTTTGAGAGCAACACACTGGAAACAATTATCTTACTCAGTTAATCATATGAACTTATTTCAAACCAAATTTGTGTGTGTTTCCATGTACTACCAAGCAAGGTCCGTGTTTTGGGGTGGGAATTATTTACCATTCTTGTTTCAGTTTTCAAATTAGCAGTTAACCACTGGCATCACGGAATAGTCTTTAGAGAAAAAAACTGAATTCTGGCTTAAATCAGGGATGAGGAAATGCAGGCACCCTTGTACTCTGCCTGTGGTTTTGTCCCAGGTGGAAAAGCTGAAAAACAGCAAATAAGTTGCATATATCGTATAACTTTTCAGAAGACAACACAAACAACTCCTGTTTAGTCTAAATGGAGGCATCAACCAAGTTCTGCATTTGAGGTTCAAGAACAGAGTGCAGTAGTGAGGCTGCATGATTTATATTAATAAAAACCCCAAAATGCCCCCTGAAATAAGTACCCAGCAGTCCTGGCTCAGCTCCTCTCTCCAGGTATGGAAAGGTTCTGGAGAGCGACTTTGGCCTTGTTTCAGCAAAGGCTAATTGTTATTTGTTGCAGAGATAACATGAGAATTACAAATATTGAGTCATTATCATCTCCCTCTAGTGGTTACTGAGCTCTCCGGACCCCAGACAAGGGATCTGTGCTGTGAAAAGGCTTTTGGAGAATTGGGGATGGAAAGGAGGAGCCTCGGAGGAAGCAGAGTTTGGAGGAAGATGCTCGTGGGGAGCCCGGAGTGCTCAGCCTGGAGATGAAATGCAGCATTTCCATGGGGCTGGTGAAGCACCCAAATTCCCCTCCTCCCCGAGATGCTGCAAGTGGCCCTAAACCATCCCGCAGCGTCTGGAAATAACTCCGGAGCGTAATTCCCTGAAAGCAGAGTGTGTCTGAGCCATCTGGGCTGTGTTAGGAAGCAGGCAGAGGCATCGCTGGTGGCACAGCCGCAGCATCAGTGCTGCCCTGGGCCCTTCCAGGCTGGCAGGACACCCAGGGCTCCTTGGGCAAGGAAAGGGAGACAGGGGTGGGGTGAAAAAATCACCCTGAGAAAAAAAATACCAGCTGGTCAGGGACCAGAGGAGAGCTATTTTGGAATGAAAGGCAAAAAAACCCAACAATAATCACCCTGGCACCTGCAAAGCCCCTTTGAATAGATTCCTAAGTTGCAGAGGGGTTTACTATGGAAAGCTGCTTTGATTTGGGGATGGATCAGGTTAAGGAGGGAGCCCTCAGCAGCGCCTTGCACTGGGATGCAGCCCCATAGGGTCCCTGCAGAGCAATCCCTGGGCCTTTGGCTGGCAGCTCCACCTGCCACAGCTGAAGGGGTTTTGTTCCACCTTCCAGCACGAGAAAAAAAAAAAAACAACAACAAAAAGAACAAGGGGGAGGGAGATATGAAACCTACCCAAATGTTTAAAGGAAAGGGAAAACCCTGCCGTCACAAGAAATAGCAAACCGTGCAACATGTGCAAAAGCGATTTCCAGAAACAAGTGGAATCCCGTTCCCTTTTTATACGACGACAGCGAGGAGATAGAATAGCAGCAGTTACAGGAAAGCAAGAGGAGACAGAGGATGTGGGACTCATGCTTGATGTTTGGAGCCAGCCAAGTCTTGGGGTGGAAAGTACTCATGCAGCCTTGCAGGTTGCCTTCGCCTCCCGTAGCAGGAGGAGCCTGACAAGCATCATTCAGGCTGCAAATGCCAATTATCTCTCTATGAAGGACCAGCAAGGCACCATCAGACGCAGAGATTCTTGCTCAGGCTCATCTCAGCAACAGTTTTCATTTTTTCCTGAAGAAAGAGCAAGTGGAGAGAGGGGCTGAGGGCAGTATGTACACCCATGGGTGTGAACAAAACGTGAACAAATACATTTCAATTGAAAAACCAACCCAAAAATCCAGGATCAGTAAAGGTCTGCACAGCGTGAATGATCTGGGAAATTCCCAAGGGCTGCTTTGAAATCCAAAGTGTTGTATTTTGAACTGGACACAGACCTTGGCGGGAAGTGGGGGAGCAGACAGTAATGGTTTAATAGACTGTGGAATGGCTATAAAAAAAAAAAAAGGGGGGGAAAAAAGAAAAAGCAGATGGCAGCCCCTTCGCAGGAGCCATAAAATTTCATGGTGTATTTTCTATCCATGGCTTCACTGTAATTCAAGCCTTGGGGGCCAACTTTCTCTGGCAGTGGTTACTGAGGGGCCTTGGAGGGCAGGAGTAACAAAGGGTGGACACTTCTTGGGCCCGCTGACCAAATGCTCCCTTAGTGGGCTGGAAGAGGAAATAAAAAGCAAATCATTTCAGAGAAACACCTAGGAGACTCCCCAAACGTAGCCTCAAAGCAGTAGGTCAGAGTCCCAGCAATGAAATCAGGAAAACTCAAAAAGGTCCCAGGAAACAGAAATAGGAAAGGAGGCTCTTTGCGTCTGCAGCCAGAAAACAAAGCTCAAAGGAAATCTACTGTCCCTCCACACAGCCCTCATCTTGCATGAAAACATTTTTATTTCCAAAGCTGTGTCTTGCCTGGGCCACCAGGCTCTTGGGGAGGACACAGTCAGGTCAGGACTGTATCTGTTTTACAAGGAAACCTCTTAAACCTCCACCTTTTGCTAGTGGCTGTGCTTAAACACTGCCCTGTGAGCCAGGTATCTGTGTCTAAATTTGATCTAAACAAGGTTCAACTCAAGACCACATCAAGATTTGACTTTGGCTTATTACCGTGTAAGATTTGAACCAAGATCCCAGAAATGAATGCAAATAAAACAGACTATAACAGTTAACAGGTACGTTTTTTTTGTTCCATCTCCAGTTACAAGCAGCATCCCGCATTTCAGTAAGAGTTTGGGCTAATTCTGGTGCTGTTTCAAGTCTGCAGCTTGTCTGTAACCAAAGTCCACCCTCAGTGCTGTGGGTTTTTTGTTTTTCACCAGGTAACACAGCGCTATGTAAGCGGAGCACCCAGTAAACACCAGTACAGTTCTCCTGCCCCCCGCTGCTCATTGATCACCTCTTTCAGGTACAGGAGAGCATCACCAAACCCAGAAATGCAACACACCTTCCACTGCTTCAGCCTCTCTTTCTGCCCAGCACACGGTCATTTGGGATGCGAATACAACAGGAGAGATTAAATGTTAATCTGTTCATGATATATAAATAAAACAGAGCAATTACTATGCTCTGGAAGAAAAAAGGGGAGGAATTATTTTAATTTGATCTATCTTGCAAATATATTTTGACACTGGAGTTCAAAGATTAAGCTTTCCACACCCATTAGAGATAAAAGGCAATAATTAGAAATGAATGCAATGAAAACTCGATTTTTCTCCCACCTGTTTCCCACTGGAACAATTGCTGTGTGGAGCATAAGGAGAGAAAGGAAGGGAAAAAAAAATAAGCCTCATGAAGCTGTGAGCTTCAGTTTCATTTATCCTAATTATTCCAAGATTTGTCTCTTAACAGGTTTGCAAAACCATTTATTTCCAAATGATATCAAAACAATTTGGAAGATGAGAAATATTTTCTCAAGTTTTAATGAATTGAAATAATAAAAAGCTTCATTTTAAAAACTCACCACTACAAACAGTACTCAGTCGGAAGCATTTCCAGGATCTTCACACAGATGCCCAGGCTATTTGGTGAAATGTGCACATGTGGGCTGTAATACTTTTTTTTTTTTCTGCAAATAATGCAAAGCTTATTGTTAATGACAATCAGACCCAGGGGCTGCCAGTGGCCAGTGTTACACAAACCTGGGGCAACAAAAAGAATCATAGAATGGTTTGGGTTGGAAGGGACCTTAAAGCCCATCCAGTGCCACCCCCTGCCCTGGGCAGGGACACCTCCCACCACACCAGGTTGCTCCAAGCCCCCTCCAACCTGGCCTTGAACCCCTCCAGGGATGGGGCAGCCACAGCTTCTCTGGGCAACCTGGGCCAGGCTCTCACCATCCTCAGAGTGAGGAATTTCTCCCTGATACCTCGTCTAAATCTCCCCTCTTCCACTTTGAAGCCATTACTCCTCATCCTATTGATACACACACTTGTAAAAAGTCCCTCCCCAACTTTCCTGTAGGCCCCTTTCTGACCTTAGAGGCAGAGATCCTGGTGGCAGTGTCAGCCAGGCACAGGCTCACGACAGGGCATAGGTGCATCTTAAGCACACACCTAAATATTTGCAGAATCCAAACCTACTAAAGACAAGCCTGAAGTGTCAGTGTGTTACAGGTATCACACAGGGATGGACATCACAGCAGTGGGAACGTGCCAAGGATGCTGAGGGTAAGGGCACAGAAAGGCACAGGAGTGGGTGTCCGTGCTTGGGTACCACTGTCTCCTCCAAAGATGACCCCCCCGTGTGTTATCTCTGGGGGGTGGGCATGTCTCCTTGCCCCCTGGTGCCACGGCTGCCACCAGTACAACATGGCACTGCAAGGCCTGCCACGCGGGGGGTGAGTTTTGCTATTGCTCCTCACTCCTTTGGTTGGGGTGGGGAATAAAAATAACTGAAACCTGGTGATTTTTGGCCGTAACACAGCTGGGAAGGGGGAGAGAGAGCACGAGCCCTCTGCCCACGTGAGGAATTAAAGCAGTTGGAGATGTGGAAAATAAAGAAAACTCATGCTCTCTGTTAGGAGTCCAACTTTTCAAAGCATTCAGAGCCTAGAATTGGACAGCAGGGGGAAAAAAAAAAAGGTTTTTCTTATCATTTTGCTGGTGGCACAGGATGAAATGACCCATTTTCTCACTGAGATGCAGAGCAGGAGGAAGGGGAAGAAGCAAAAGGGGTTTCTCCCTCCCCGTGCATCACTGAGAGCCCTTTATTGCTGAAGAACCGAAACCCAGGGATGCC
Source organism: Calidris pugnax (assembly GCF_001431845.1). Taxonomy (NCBI): domain Eukaryota; kingdom Metazoa; phylum Chordata; class Aves; order Charadriiformes; family Scolopacidae; genus Calidris; species Calidris pugnax. The sequence goes on along the minus strand of NW_015091021.1, from coordinate 127,059 downwards.
TTTGCTCTGGAAATTACTTATTTCAGCTATTTCTTATAAAGATCTGACAGGTGCAAATCATTGGCAGGGCACCAAAGGTCTATTTTTGCCATTTCTGAGATATCAGGGTCCGTAAGAAAAGGCCAATGGGGATTCCCACCGCTGGGACCATCCCGCCTGACCATGGTTTTGGAGGAGTTCCCGCCTGCGTGCACAAGCCAAGGGCACTGTTCCCCACTAATGAGCAATTCCCCAGGAAGGTTAAAGAAAAGTCAAGGTTTTCATTAAGGGCTTGAGCTACTTAATTGGTCTATTCTGACAAATGCAAGAAAGTTTCTGGAAAGGCTGGGTAGATAAAGGAAAAGTAAACAAGGTCAGCAGCGTCCATGGGAAACAAACCCATGAACGTGCGGCTGGAAAACCACCTACTGCTGCTGCCAGAATGGGGACATTTCACCTCATCCTGGTCTGGTGGGAGGTTGGAACAAGATGATCTTCCAACCCTTCCAACCCAAGCCATTCTATGATTCATCCCCATTGCTATAGTTTGCACGTTGGGGTAAATCGCGCCAAGCCATTCTATGATTCTATGATGATTCATCCCCATTGCTATAGTTTGCATGTGGGGGTAAATCGGTCTGGAAAACCACCTACTGCTGCTGCCAGAATGGGGACATTTCACCTCATCCTGATCTGGTGGGAGGTTGGAACAAGATGATCTTTAAGGTCCCTTCCAACCCAAGCCATTCTATGATTCATCCCCATTGCTATAGTTTGCACGTTGGGGTAAATCGCTGCTCGCTGTTATTCAACAATTTGTCTTAGGGATGAGCAGACTCGTGTTGAATTAACCCAAGATCTGCAGACACCCAGGGCACAGCCTGGATGGGTCCTACTTGACCCTCCATCACAAACAGTCCCCCAGGGCTCCAGGGCCAGGCAAGCCCAGGTGGGTCTGTGCATCCCCATATGGATGGGCAGGAGTAGAAATGAGCTTAGAGAATAAACGTTTTTTCTAAACTTGGATTTGATAAAATAAAATCATAAAAAGCATTGAAAGTATGTCCAGGAAAAGAAAGCAAGCAAAGCCTCTAATTTATTTTTTTTTTTCTGTGGTTTTGTGCCCCTGCTGCCCCTGTTTCATTTATTTCCTAATTCACCTTCTTTAAGAAAGGAAATTTTCCACTAAAACTGGGGCTATTATTAGACATTTTCAGTAAAATATGAGGAAGTACAAAACATGGCAATTGACCAGCTGCCATCACCTTGTCTCCAACTTCAGTGATCTTTGCCCTATTGTCCCCAGCATTTTGGGGTTCTCTCAGCTCTTTCAGGAACACCCCTCCTTGGAAACACCCCGAAAGAGCCCTGGAGTCCCCCGGACGCTCCTCTGACACAGGGCACCCGGGAAGATGAAACGTGAAATGTTCAAAACAGACCAAAGGAAGCATTTCTAATGTGAGTAATTATCCTGTGGCGCTTCCTGCCATGCGATACAAGAGAAGCAAATAATGCAGAATAATTCCTCAAAGACTCGGTGACCGAGTTGAATAACAGCATCAGCTGCAGTTTGGCTGCCGAGGTCTAGTATTATGGAGGCTCCTGGTCCTTGTGCTTCAAACTAATCTCCTGCTGGGATTAGAAAAGCAAACAATATCTCAGTATCAGTGACACTCACAACTTCAGGTAATAAGGAGGGCTTGAGCGATGCTGCTGGAGGCTGGCTGGGGAAGGAGATAAAGCATTAGTTTTGCTTGCACCTTTTCCCATGAACTGGTTTAGCTTGCCCCCACTGTTTTTTTTTCCCCTTACAGCATAGAGGAAGCCTTTCTCTAATGGGGATGCCTCTCCTTTGCTTAAAGCTGATTGCTTAAAAAAAAAAAAAAAGATTAAGTGCCTTAAAAAATATAAAACACCTTAAAAAATACAAAGCACATTAAGGAGTTTGCATTTTTCTGAACAAACCAACCCCTCTGGCTGCAGGGAGAGTCCAATTCATGCCAGCACATCCCAGGCATGTTTAGGTGGCTTCATCACAGCCTTTTGGGTGCTGAGCCCCTGTGTCCCAGCCCACTGCACAGAGGGTGTTTTTCCAGAGCCAGCCCTCCCCGATGGTAGGATGCAGGATGCTGGATGCAGGATCCTGCCCTGCCCTGAGCTTGGCTGCTGTCACGCTCAGGTTGGCACATTCCCTGCTCCCCACAGCGGGTGCCGGGGCCGCTGGCTTGCCATGTCATTAAGAAGCAGTGATTTCGTGTCCTTACACAGTAACCTCGATGCTGCTACATGAGTCAACTATGAAGTTACACATTAGGTCGTAACATCTCAGGACCCATTAGGAACAAAAGTGCCTTTGTGAACACGCAGGTTACTGAATAACCTCCTCCATTCCCATAAAAAGCAGGAAGCGGGATCAGACTTTTTTTTTTTTAAATTAGATCTGGTTTATATACCATCTTGAGGTTTCTTTTTGTCCCCCCACCTCTTGTCTGCCTTGTTCTCAGCCCATGAGCCATCCTCAGAGCAGAGTTTCAGTGGAATCAAGCCTTAAACCAGCTTCTGGGTCCCAAGACAAAGAGGTCTGAGATCTCACTGTGTGGGGCAAGAGCAATCATGCCTGAAACACCCAAGCCCACCCATCTTTGGGTGCATTACGCCATGCTGCCCCAGGGGCTAATGGGAAAACAAGTCAGGGTTTTTTGGGTTTTGGGTTTTTTTGTTTGTTTGTTTGGATTTTTTTCTGCAAAAAAAGCAGAGCCATCCTATGGAGAGGGAGGGATGGAGGGGAGGAGGGAGGGAGAAAATACATCCCATGTGTACGTGTCATTACGCTGCAGCTCTTCAACTGGCACAAGATATCCTAGTTAACAACCTCGAGGTCAAAACCTGACCTTTTTCCAGCCCACAGCGGTTGGACGGATTCAATCATACGGGTGATATCGGGGGACGGGGCGGTTGTTGACTGGGCCAGCAGCAAGGTGGGAGGGTGTACATAACCTCTTAGCCCTTCCCTGCCCTCTGCCAGCCACCACGCACTTTCCTGTTTAGGGGCTCGACGTGACTATTTATCACAGGGACATTTCTCAATCACCTGCAAACCCACTGGAGAGGAGCCAGAGCTGCCCTAAGTACCAGACTCTGGACCCTGCCCAGCAGGCCTGCACCGAGCACATCTGAACGCTCAAAGGCTGCCCCTTTCCCTGCTGCTTTCCCATCTGCTATCTCCCCTGGGCCACCTCCTACCCAGTTTTCTCCATTTCTGCACTAGCTGTGCTTTTTTTTTTATGATTTAGCCATAACGGAGACACCGATGTGCCCCGAGCACTGAAGGCCCATGTCCTGGTTTGAAGGCCCACGTCCTGGTTTGAAGCCCCGTGTCCTGGTTTGAAGGCCCACATCCTGGTTTGAAGCCCTGTTATGGGCTGTTGCTCCAATTGCACGTTTTCTGCAGCCCTTTCCACTGCAGAACCCAGCCTGTGCCCCAAAACTGAGTGCCACGGGGGGAGCCCTGGGACTGGCAGGAGATGCCCAAGCTTGGGTGATGTCTCCCTGAAATAGCTGGTCAAGGGATGCTGAGATGCCACAGAGCTCCCTGCTCTTGTGCTGAACGGAGCTGTTATCACTCCCTACCCACGGGCTGTTCCTTCACAGAGGACACCTGGGTCCTCTCCCTCCTTCCAAGCTCTCCCTCTTTCCTCCTGGAAACCTCCCCGGGACCGAGCCCTGGGAACTCAAAAGCAACAGCTCTGTGCTTTTTGACCCCTGGTTCCTCTTCTGAGCTGAAGAGAGAGATTTTTCTCTCATAACCAGACCTTCCCAGACCTTGCAATTGAAGGAACGTTAACGTTTTCTCTAATTAAGTTATGGCATTTCCCTCTGGCTGCAGTGGGGACGGTGCTGGGTGATGCTGGGCTGAGGGACCCACGGGTGCTTCTGCCACCAAAGACTCACCCAAAGTTCACCCCAGGGGAGGCAGGAGCAGAGTCAGCGAGCTCCTGTCACCATTCCCAACCCAGCACCCTCACCACTGGATAACGCGCTTAAAAGCACATCTATAAATAAACCTGGGCCTTATATAAACCCAATTAGAATACACTGGCAAATTATTCAAGGAGGCTGGCAGACACATACTTCACTTCAGGTGTCAGCCACAGGAGAGTATTATGGTTTTTGCGTTACAGGGAATGCATTGTGACTTTGAATTATATTGCACTTAGCCTGTAAGTGAAACAATAACGGCTTGGTCTATGGAGATAACACCCCAGATCAGCTCCCTACAATAAATTAGTGAAACATTCCACTCCCCGGTGCTGCAGTCTCACACCTCTAAATATCAACACAAACTACAAGGGTTTGATGGAAAAAAATGGTGTTAAGTCTCATGGCGTTTGAGGAATTTCCCAATATGCACTAAATTAACTTTCTGGCTGCACTAAACAGAGTGGTAGAAAACAGCCCCATCTGAGACAGATGCAAGGCGAGAGATCCAAGCAGCTGTTTTGCACATGAAATCAGATTGAGATTAACACTTGCCCTCGGAGTTCTCAGTCTGGGGGTAAAATATAGCTTCAGGGACCCCTCTGTTTAAAAACACCTTGAGTTTCTTCAGTGGACTAGGGTGAATTGGGAATTTGAGATCTCCGGGCCACGAAAAGTCAAAGAACAAAAATCTCCTTCCAAAAACCAAACCATTGACTTGCATTCACCCCTTTTGTCCTCTCTAGGTTGGCACTTGAAGGATTTGGCCTAAATCATGAAAGTCTAGTTCATCAGATTCAACTGGGGGAAACCCCCCACTGCACTTTGCTGTTGCAAGAGGACTAACCCAGGCACCAAACACGACTGAGGATAAGGTGAAGCTTTGTACAAGGAAGTGATGTCTCTTAGTGGGTAGAAGAAAACGAAAGATACAACCTAGTGAAGATTTGTGCAACAATCATGCTTTTTTCCTCCCCCCCCATTTGTTGATATTTACATAAATTCAAAATCCTGGAGGAGAGAAGGAACACACAGCCCAGGTGCCGACCAGCCTGAATACGACTGATGAGGATCCCTTGGATTCTGGCCTCTCTCTTACCCCTTTCCCCAGTTAAAGGCACTCCAGCAGGCAGCCAGTGCATCCCTGTGGCCCAGCATCATGTCCCAGAGGATTCAGCTCATTTAGGCCACTGGGCAGATAACACGAGTTTGTTTTCGGAAAGGCAAAGCAATCTGTCCATAAGGATTTCTCACGCTTCACGTGCCAGCCCTGGCCAGGGAAATACAACATTAACTACATCAGAAGAAATTGTTGAATGAATAAATTATAGAAAGCATTCAGAGCACCTATCTGGGGTATTATTTTACACACTGGTGCCGAGCAGGTTAAAGGAGCATGTTTTTGCTGTTATTGCATCCCCGGCTCTGTTTGCAAGGACTGAGCATCGCTGTGAAAGTGAGACGATGGACAGGAGCTCCCCGCCGGCACAGCAGGACCAGACACAGGTTTTGCTAATGTCACCTTTCCTCTGAGCATTACCCTCCAGAGAGAGGCGGCGCGAGAGGAAGAAGAGCCCTCCAGACAAAGCTAAACACAAGCCCATCGAAACAATTCCTCAAATTGCGATTGCACAGACCCTCCCTGCCCACTAAACCCCGTCCTCCTCCTCCTCTCGGCAGCCACACAGCACAATATTAATGTCTTGCTTAGCCAGCATCCATCGCCCAGAGCTCTTTACATAGACAAAGCTGTTTGAGCACTTACGTACCATTTCACATTTGCAAACATCACACAATTAAGCCTCGCAACCCTTGTGTGGAGGTGCTGGGTATTATTCATCACAGTGAGAGAGGGAGAGAGTCATTCAGTGATTTATCCAATATCACATAGAAATCCTACAAGAGAATTAGGATTATCACTCACATCTCTGGACTACCAGCCTTTTTATAAGCAATTTATTCCCCATCAAAGCCATAACGTCCACTTCAGGGCTTTGCTCATGGGAAGACTTCTAAGTATGTGGAGTTTATAAGTTGTTTTTTTTCTAATGTGGAAGAAAGACCAAAAAAAAAAAAAAAAAAAAAAAAAAAAAAAAAAAAAAGAAAAGAAAGAAAAGAGGAAAAGAGGAGCTAACTACTACTTCAACCAGCAAAGAGTTTGTGCCTTTCTGCTAATGGAAGTCACACTTCCAAATCAAAGTTTCCTACATAGCACAGGGAGGAGGACCCAAAAGGTTTGGTGCCAATCCCAGAATCACCTCCTGAGCAGACGCCCCAGCTCCGTTCCCGGAGCAGCAGGGGGAAAGCCCAACATCATAAAAGTTGTGGGATTGCTGCCGTTCCCATCAGTGGGGCCAGGGTCTCACTCGAGGTGGTTAGTGGGTGAATGCTGTTGCCTTTGGCATGGTAGACCTCCCTGGGTCACTGTAAATTATTACAAAACGGTATTAATTTTGGCCTTTTACCCAAAGAAATAAAAGGCTGTTCGGGACTAAAGCCTACCCACACGTAGACAGGCTACGAGATTCAATCAGGGGAGAAAAAAAGGCAGCTTGGAGCCAGAGGCGAAAATGGGGATCTGCTGCTGCTGCCTCGCATCAAATTCAGACTTCTCATCACAAAGGATTTTAATTTGGCCCCTGCTGTACAACCGCAGTCCCTGTTAGGCCGATCTCCCCAGGCAAGGCAGTAAATTACGTGTCCCTGCATCTGGCCCCTCCGGTCTCCTGTCCATATGTTAACTCTCAGCGCTGGTTAACAGGGCTTGGGTGAACCCAAGCTCCTGCCCTGAATGTCCCCCAGCTTCCCCCAGCCAGCTCTGTGGGTGATTTCAAGGTATATCATCACAGCTACCTCCCAGAGGTGTTATTTGCCATCTGGAGCTGGGCGAGCGTTTCAAATGAATGCATCATCCATCAAAAAGCATACTTTTCTGCAAACTCAAATTGTTTAAATTTGAAATATAGTTTGGTTGCAAAAGAGAAGAAAAATCCATAAAATAAAAATATTGGTGTTTTCAAAGCAAAATATTTCAATTTTACTTTGAAGTAATATCCTTATTTTTGAAGGGAGAACAAACCTCATTTCTAGAAAGAATTAAAAACTTAAAGCCAACAGAATATTTTCTGACTGACTCAGGACCAGATGGTTGAGTGGAAAAACAAAAAACCCAAATCAAACCCATCGCCCTCATTTCCCTCTTTCCATGCCCCAAAAAGTTTCAGATCGATCCAATCCAGCTTCAGCAAGTCCCACTGAAAACAAACCCCAGTGAGATTAGGGGGTGCAGGCAGTGGTACAAGGCTGTGCAAACGTCCAGTTTCCACCAGAAACCCCCAGGAACCAGATTCCCAGTCCCCCCTCCCTGACAGAGCCGTGGATCAGACCCAGCGTGTTCGAGGGGACTCAATCGAGGTCCCCTAAAATCCCATGTCTTCCTCCACGGTGCCCCATGGCTACTCCTTGAGGAGGAGGAGGAGATACAACAACTCCCATTTCCTTCCCTCTGGGAATACATGGTCCGACACACACTTGGCCCTGAGTTTTTGGGGAACCCAAGATTTTACTCTCAGCTAATTTACCCCTGCTGCCATGAACACAACCACTCTGCAAGGGGCTGATATTTATTCTAAAAGCCTTTCTGGCACATTAGCCCTGATGTTGACCACCCATCCTGCTTTTACACCTCCAAAACCCAACCTTTGGCAGGACCTGCAGATGTTCTAACAGCTGGGCTTCCCCAGAAGCCACTGTGGAGCCTGCGAAAGCCCATCCCATTGAACCAGCACCTGGGGCAAACCTTTCCTAGCTCTCAGCAGATCTCTGTTGAAGGACCTGGGGTGTAAGAGTATTATAACTCTAGTTCGAGCTTTTTCAAGCTTTTTTTTTTTTTTCAAATAAGTCTACAAAATGAAATCATTCTGACTCCAGGCTGTTTACGGCTGTCACATCTGAAACGGATTTTGCCACTTTGGTGTCAGGAGGCTGGGTCTACAAAAAGAGACATAACATAAAAACCCCTAATGATAAAGAGGCAAATCATTTGTAAATTGAGCCATAGTCTCTTTGGTTGTGTGACTTCAGTTTAATTCTCCTACTGCTGTGCTGAGGCAGAAGCACTCCCTACCTAGCTAGTGATCATAGAAAAAAACCCAAGTAATAAGCATATAATAAGGATCCCCAGAAACAAATAATGCTGTGCTTTTGAAGGGATTGTGTTTTGGAGTTATTTGCATTTCAATAGGATGGAAAGCATCGTTTCTCAACTGTGTCCTGCCAAACTCTCTGGAACACCCTTTTCTTTCTGTTTGATTAATCATTTCATGCTCAGAGTCTTTTAAAATACTGCTACTTCTAGCAAAGAGATGAATGTGCATCTCTTCAGATAAATGATGAACCTTAAGGCTCTGCTGTGTTTTGCTCTTTTCCTCCACTAGCTACTTTAACTCTCGAATCAGCAAACGCACAACACAAATTTTCTAGCTGTGTAAGAAGAGCAAGTGAGTTTGAAAGTCTAAAGCAATGCTACAGGTTCCCCTACCTCAACCAGGGCTGAGAAATTACAAAAGCCAATCTAATAAAAAGGTGAATTTTTCCAAGTGTGCAGCATGATTAAAAATCAGCCAATTAAAGTTCTGATTCAATATAAAACCTGAATGTTTCCAAATGTATAAAACAGTTGACACCAGCATGACATCTGCCCTTTCCCTCCAGCTCTCCATATGGAAAAGAGATCGACCTGCCGGCTCTGTAGCAAAGGAGTTTGGACTGAGCTAAACTAGATTTGCCAGCAAAGTCTTTGCCCCTAGCACTGGTCCTAAATGCAGAACTGTTTTGCTTCCCCACAACTCTTAAAGCTGCTTTAGAACACATAAAAATGCTCTACTGGCTCAAACTGTCTTGCCCTGGATGGTCATCTCTCTACAAGACTGGTGGCCAGAGTTGCTATTTAGAGAGAGGACATGAGGTTGGCCACTTTCTGCAGCTCCTTCCCTTAGTACCCATCAAGCATCCCCAGCTGCTGAACGTGGGATAATAAAGTCACATCCCTGCCCAGTCATTTTAGTGCCCATTTAGTGTCATTTAGTGTCCATGCTGCTGTGTGTGACTTTGTAAAATTCCCCTTTGAACCTGCTTCAGCTTTTTGCAAACCTCTCCTATACTGCATCTCAGCTTTCTCATCTCCAAACTGAAGAGTCATGGCCACAAAAAGCAACTTTTCCATCACCATTTAGCACAACACTTTCTCCAGCTACACGTTGGTCTTCACAGCATTAATGTCACTTCTTTACAGGTCTAGATATAATGAACAAGCCGGGTCAAAGTGCAATTTGGGCAAGTTTGCTGCACGGGGGACCAAGCAACACGAGAGCTATGCTGATGCAGTGAGCAAGAAGCTCAAGGAGACCAGCTCAGATCCCAAAAGCAGTAAAATTTCCTTAACCCAACGCTGCTCTTTCATGTAAGGGAACCCCTTTTCTCAGCACCGTGAGGTCATCCAGACACAGGACGATCCTCCAGCAACCATGTTCTTTCCAGTCCCAGAGAGACAGTTTGGTCCTGCTCACCGATGCCAGCCCTGTGCTGCATTGCACGAGGTGGACATGTCCACCATGAACGTTGGAGCATCCAGTTCTCCCTTCAAAGAAAAGAAAGGTGCAGCAACACAAACAACAGGCAGCTTTAAAGCTGACTGACATTTTTTTGAACCTCAAGGGAAATTGAAACTTGGTTCAAATTTCATTTTAAATGATCACTCCCCATTCCTAGGGCTCACATATATCAATGTCATAGGCGGTGGGTAATATATTATATATATATTCCATGAGTGACTACACACTCAAGAAGTATGAAATACTTTGTATTCAAACTACTAATAAACAAAAGGGTAGGCTTGAAAGAAAAAGGAAAAAAAAAATCCAAAGCTTTTTTAAATGTCAAGTTCAAAAATAGTCTTGAAAACAAAGAAAAACAAGAAATCAGCTTAAGAGGAGAAAGGGAATAAATAGACCAAACTGGAAACCAAAACTAATGTTTTGGCCTGGGAGAGTGGGGAGGAACCCATCCTGTGTTTCTGGAGAACTGAGCCCCACGTTCCTGCTCTGTGCTGTTTTACTGACCTCCCCACTTTGTGAAAAAGGCTGCTCTCACACTTCTATTAACCAGATTAACTCACGAGTCTGCACAAATATTCATTTGTAAAGCCCACAGGAACTGCTGACCCTTTTCAAGAAACCCATTGGGATTTCAAATTCTCATCGGTCAGCGGTGCCGTCCCTGCCCGCGAGTCGCCAGGGAGCTCTGCAGAGGAAAGAATTCTGTAGGAAGAAGAGCTCTTTCAACAGAAACACTGTGAAGCAAACTGCCACCCCCTCACATTTCCTCCTCCAGCAGTCTCCCTGCAGGTCCTCAACCATGCTGGGCAGATGAGACAAGAGGAGCACATGCATCACTCTGCCCTGTAATACTTCTCTGACATTCTAGGATCCTCCCACCCTTACATTAAGGGGGCTCTAGGTCTGTCCTGGCTGAGCAGAACTTCCTGGATCCCTCGTACCTCCAAGCATAAAGTGCATTTCTTTGACTTTTCTTAGTACAATTGAAATAGCAATTGTTCCAAAGTCTCAGTCTCACACTTGGAAGGGAACAAGAAAGCACTCATGGCAGATGTTAGTCCTATGGCCTAAAGGCTGCCCAGAAGGTACTCAGCCACACATATGGTTTGGCACTGAGAACTTCCCTGGGATGGGACCTTGCTGCCTGGAGGATGAGAAGAAAGAGATGTGAACATTTATCCACCCTGGCCCTCTTCTGTAGCTCATCCCATGGGAACGTATTTATCTCTGTTCTCCTCAGAGAAGGGAACAGGAGAAACAGGTCCACCTTGATGCTTTTTTGTCTTGGACATCCAAAGAGCAGCATGCTTCTCCTTCAATTTTAATGAGACTATTAACCTAGCTCCCAAAAGATATGTAAGAATTTTGTTTTATTTTTAAAATGCATAAGGCAAGCCAAAACTGTTTCTCCATTCACTTTTGCTGCTTTGATCTTGGCTGAAATGTGTTACAAGAATAACATCTAATGGAGAGCACTGAGGAAAGCTCACTCAAGGGAGAGCTGTGTCTCTTTACAAGTGAGCATTGACCATCCCGTTCCAAAGACATCAGATTACTTGTGCAAGGATCGGATGATCCTTAACATCCGTGACACTGGATGTCAGCTGCAAGGAAGTCAGATACCTGGAGCTGAAACCCTGAATAAAGCAGACCCAGCCTCGCAGAGCATGCAAGACTTTTATGCCTAAAGAGCTGCTGTAACGTGTTGTAATCACAACTGCATTGCAGCCCGGTATTATTTTCATAATAAGCCCATTTTATAGGATTTTACATCCAGGTAAGCTCTCGAGAGCTATTTCTCACAGAATAGCTATATCCCCCTCTCAGGGAAACCTCTTCTGTTTAACATCCACGCTGCAGGTTAATAAATGCCATAGTGTCATTTCCTCCACTTGCTGGTTTTAGCAAATGTCAAAGGGCAACAACATCACAGCAGAAACCAAGTGTAGAAAAGGGAAACAGCAGGCACCAACAGTCCCAGAAAGGTTTTACATCCGTCATCCAAATTCTTCTAGGTTTGCTTCATATTCTTGTTTATTTCAAAGAAAAGCTCTGATTTATTACCACTACCCAATCCCACATTGCACTGAATACCAAAAGGTGCTGGTGGAAAATACCAGATCTAGACATCCCTGATTTTTGAAACCCCAGAGCATCAGATAACTTCTCCCTTTTCTAGAGTTGTACAATAAATGGAGTAGAAAAGTGAGTTTGGTTCAAAGTTTGTTGGAGAGGATCACGGATCCACCTGGCATTTATTTTTAAAAAGCAAAACAAACAACCAAAAAACAGTACCAACGACTTAAAAACCTCTTAAACTACTCCTTCAGTACTATTAAAAAAAGACAGGCTGAAACTTTTATTAACCAATTCTCAGGTTTCCATGACATTTATATCAGGAGCACTTGAACCATCCTTCCTCCCCTGTCCTGCATTTCAGTCAAAATAGTATTGTTCTTAAAAAAGTCTTTAAGGAGCCTCTGTCCAAGCCAAAGCACTATGTTTAGCAAAAATAAAAATAGTTTCAAACAACTACAATCTGATTTTTGGAGGGAAACAGGCAGAGATGTTATCAAAATTACACTTTTGCCTGAAGTATTTTAGGATAAATGTATTTGGGTGACAAATCATTGCCTAAAACCAAACCAGTCCTCCACGCTGCAGTAGATGGTAGGAGTGAGCAGACATGGTATCAACCCACACCTCTCACCATAGCTGAGCCCACGCATCCATGCACCCACCACAAAGGCCTCCATCCTTTTGTAGAAGGATTCTGCATTTCTGGAAGTGTTGCTACACAAGAATGACTTTTTTATTCATGGTTTGGAAGCAAAAATTCATCCAGGTGATTCGAACCACTCAGCTGCACAATCTGCTCCTATGGCAAAGCCCCAAACTGGAGCTACCCCTGCTCCAGTCCAAGCCCACGTACCCACCAGCATCAGGCTGAAAGTTTTTAACTAGAATTTCAGTTAGGAGATGGGCAGTGGATGAACGGTAGCTAATCAGTCAGCAGAGAAGGGAAAGAGATTAGGCTCCATGGTGATAAATCAGCCCTGAAGAAAGAGGAAAAGCAAGGACATCCCATGAGATTGCTCCACCCAGGCACTTTCTTGATCACCTACCCCGGCTACGGGAAAGCAGCACCAAGACAAATGGCTGCAATGTGATCTTCCCCAAGGAATAGTTTTCTGCCAATTTTCCATCTTGTATCCCTTGTCGCGGGCTGTGGATGGGCTGCCGTTCAGAGGAGAGGCCAGTGATGGATGCTGCCCTGACCTAACAGCAGCAAGACCTCCAGGCCTTGACCCATGCAGGTTCCAATTAGCCAAAATTAGTCAGCTGTGGCCAGGGTTTGTCTTCCTTTAAACACCTAACTGTGTGAAAGCAACAGTCCCTTTCTCCAAGTTGCCCACTCAACCCTTTGTGGCCTTACCCCCTTCCCCAGGGAGCCTCCTACGGTTTTGTTTCTCCCCCTTCATGAGCCATGCCAATCATTAAAGAGTCTTAGCAGCCCCATTATCATCCTGGGCAATTCTTAACTCATTAGGCTTTAAAGTTGTTGGACTGCAGAAAAAAAACCCCAAACCAAGCAAATGCTCAAGCACGATAAAAGGATGTTAATGTTTTACCCCACCGACAATGACTGAATCTGGAGGACAATTATTATGGATATTTCCATGGGTTTAGTGTTACTTTTTCCTGACATGAGGTCCTCTGTGCAGCAACTAATTAAAGATGGAGGAGTTTAATCTGCAGCCAATCTCAGAAGTTGATTTGAATTCTCCCACTGTGAACTTTCAAACATGGAAGCACGCCTGTTTGCACCGACGGGACCCAGTATCCTGCCTTCGCAATGGACTTTTTACATCTTGGCAGGCTGCACACCCAGGATTGTGCCAGACTGCAGCATTAATAATTCACTACCTGATCTGATCTTTCAGCATGGAACACAAGTAAAGACGACATTAAGTGCTGCTTGGATTCCCCTCCTCTGCCATTCTCCTATTCTGTCTTCAGATTGTGCTTCATCTAATGGGAATTTAGTATTAAATTAACACAGAAAGTCACGTCTTAGGAGGTCATAATGACATCTACTACTGAAGAGAGAAAGCAGGTTTTCCTGCTGAGTTTACCTTAAAAAAAAAAAAAAAATCAACATTTTTGGATTTGTTTGAATCTCTGCAACAGAAAGAGGAATGACATCTACTACTGAAGAGAGAAAGCAGGCTTTCCTGCTGAGTTTACTTTAAAAAAAAAAATCAACATTTTTGGTTTTGTTTGAATCTCTGCAACAGAAAGAGGTGACGTGTATTTAGTTTAGGATGCAGGGAGCTATAGCAGAGTTTTTAAATTCCTAATGAAAGCATATTAACACATTTCCCCATCCTGTGTGAAAAGGCAGGTTACCTGCAGAAATGAGAGGACGTTCCCCTTGAGGCAAAAAACACCATTTTCTAGCAAAATCTGCAAGTTTTTCCTCTGCATTGCAACAGAAAGAAAACCTCTTCTAGGGGACACAACTACACCAAAGCATTCTTATATGGTCGAAAATAGTCCAGGACATTTCACCAGTTCCAGGTAACAGTCAGCCCCACACACAGTTCCACTGGCTGAAGCAAGGAGTCGTGGACCAGATACTCCCAAAAGCTTTCTACAAGGACAAAGCTGCCGTTATCCAAGTCCTCAACACCTCAAGTGACCTAAAAGCTTTGGCAAGCTACGAATATAAGTCCCAGGTCTTCCCATTCTCAGGGGCTGAGCTTTATTTTAAGTCAAAAAAATTCCATCAACCCCCCAAAAAAACCCCAAAACTCAGAAAGTCTAGGGAGATAGCCTTAATTTTGACAAAACAGTTTCTTTCAGGGTGTTTTGTGGAACAGGCAGTTTTTCCTGTAGTCCTACATGCTTTCTGTTCGGTGCCCTAATTGTTGCATCCCAAAATCTATTACAAGGAAGGGAAAATACTTTTGCTTTCTGTTCCAAAATAGACTGTTGCTATTTTGCTCTCATCCACTGTTCTAGTGTCGTTATCACATTAACACTTAGACACCCCAAATAAGGTCAATGCCTTTGTCTGTCAGCCTTTGTACAGTCAAGAGACAGTCCTTGCCCCGAAGACCTTAAAATATAAATAGATAAGACAGACAAAGGGAGAAAGAAAGGGAACATTTCTATCGTTGTCACAGATAGGAAACAGAAAGATAAAACGGTTTGTTGGAGGTCAGTAACACAGAGCTGGGGAAAGAACACTCAAGTCTCTGTCAAGCGTATTTAACCATGAAGCTGTCCAAAAAGACCTGTCTATTTCCTCCAGTGTTTCATTCAGGTCCCTGCAGAGACGCCCAGGAAAAGGAGCTATGAGGAATCACTGCAGACTTTCAGAGATGTTGAGTTTTCAAGAGGGACTTCTGAAAGGGGATCTGGTGGAAACAAAAGAAGTTTGACCAAAGCTAAGTCCAAAAGCAGGCACCAAAAGTCCTGAGTCCGGACTTGACTGCTGAGAACACACAAATCTCAGAGGAAAGCAGGCAGGGCTGGCCCAGCCCCAGAGCTGCTCCTCAGTGTCCATGTCAGCAGAGAAAAATGGGATGTTGTGGTCAAGAAATCACCCTGCAAGCAATAAGGGCAAGAAAAATCAGGGAGCGAGTGGAAGCAGAGGGGGAGGATGTAACAGCCTAAATTGATCTGCCTTTGGTGTGTCAATGGCAGCACAGGGGCATGGAGAGGATGCCCTTAGTTTAGTTCCACATGTCCTGGAAAGACTGATATGTTAAAAAGACAGTGGGTAGAATCAAAAGAACTGAGGACTAAGTTCATCACTACCCTTTTCACTCTTTCAGATAGTCCGCGTGTGAGAAAAAAGCAGACCTTGTAGCATGAGCCGTTCTGCAGAAGAATTCAGCTTCAGCCTCATTTAGTGGCTGGCGTATGCCCTGTCATCTGAGATTTCCCATCCTTTATTCATTTTTCTCCTTGTGTCATGAAGGATGTCGGAGACAGCACTCTCCCTTACAAGCTTTATGTCCCAGCGTATCTGGTGGCAGCTGGCTCTGTGATTAACTGTGCGCTGTGTGGTGGCTCTTATCCCTGGCTATGACATGCCAAGCAGGTAATGTTAGAAGTCTTATGTTGAAACAGAGTTTAAAAGTCTGTTTAGTTAACCCAGGTTAAGTTCTGCAGTTTCTCTCTGCTTTCTCTGCTTCCCTCAAGCATAATTGGTCACAGGAATTTGCAGGTTTTGGGGTTTTTTTTTGAAGCCTTTGTCTTCACAGAGCTGCTGGTGTTAGATAGACCCCAGCAGGGACATCTACTGTAGTGTTTAAATAAACTAAACTGTAGAAAAACTAAGTTGCATCTGTACCACCAGCTGCTTTCAGTGTGGGGTTTGTGCTCAAGACTATCTGCGCTGGCCCAGGTGAAGAGGCTCCGTTTTGGAGCTGGAATGCAAGTGAGGATCCTGGTCCCCAGAGGCACAAGAAGACCTGGTCCCACCTCAGCTCTGCATTGTTCCCTGGCCCATAACAAGCAGTGCTGGGATTTGTCACAGCCTGGGTGAGCCTAAGAGCAGAGTCACCTTTGCATCAGGCTGCGTCTGCTGGACCACTGCGTCCAGCTGAAGAGCAGAAGAGGGCCTTTGCCACATCAGCCTGGGACAGGGTTAATCCTCCACTTGTCACTAACTCCTTCAGAATCCAGAGGGAGGAATAAAATCAGATATGCCCATCCTGTAAAGCAGGCATGAGCTCTTCAGCAGAAAACAATTCCCACCAGCAATATGGGGGACAGGCACTAGCACAGCACAGTGATACCCTGACCTGTCATGGGGTCTTTACTTGCTACTATACCCCAAGAAATCAGAAAATCCCATAATTTACCCAACCCACTGACTCTTTCCAGTCCTACAACTCGTGACCCACCTTGGGCTTGGCCACCTAAATTTCACTTTGGAAACCAACACCCCTCTCCTGCTGTTTCCCTGAACACAGACCTTCCTGTTAAAGATGGACATAGACTATTGCTCCAGCCTCTGTGGCCATCCAGAGCTTTTACCAGTGTTTAAAGAAAGCTGGAATTACTGGTGGATGGGACTCTCTGGCTCATGGTTGCCTTTGCTGCCAATTGCTACGTGGCTGCAACTCTACCAGTTTATGCAAGCCCTGGTGGGTTGGTGCTCAGCTCTTCCAAGGACACTGCAGATCCTGGGTCCTTTAGACTGGGATCCTCAGCTTTCCGGAGGGAAGGATCCTTCCCAACAGACATGGGACCAGACCCAACCAAGACTGAGAAATAAAAGAGTTAAGAGAAACAAGCACATAGCCAAGATCAGAAACACAGCCTGCCTAAAGAGGATTGATGATATGTTGCATACCATCAATTTGTCCATTCTTAACCCAAGTCTTGGAATACTTTGTTGTCTTTTTTTTCCCTTCCTCGCATCTATTACTCTCTCTGGTAATGTCTTCCAATTCCCTCCTCCTGCATTTTTCTCCCCAAAAGCCCACAGCCTGCTGAGCAGGGTGGGGAACAGAGGCCCCCACTAATTGGAATGGTCATGGAGATAGTTCGTCTCGCAAGAGCAACACCCACAGGGCACCACCACAGCAGGGGTGCCCCAACCAGCCTGCAGACCCACACCTGGCCTGTGTCACAGCTGGGCTGCCCAGACCTGGAACCTAATCCCAGGAGGGCTGGGGAGGGAGGATATTTTATCTTCAGAGAAAGGCAAACAGGATGGGCCCTCATCGATCTTGAGAAAGAAACATTAGCCAAGTCAAACACGCACCGGTGTCTGAAGCAACAGGATGTCCATGATGTAATGCCTGGATTCACCTTGGCATCTCCTTTTACACTAAGGACAGACTTGGAGAGAAAATGAAGACATGTGAACAGAAGACGAAGAAAACTTGTGGAGAGCACTGACCAAACCTGTTCTAAATCAGTGCTGGCTCCCCCCAAGAGAAAGTGACTTCAGGCTTAGACCCATGAACTTACCACCATCTGCCCAGTATGTCCACCCGGTCTGGGTCCCCAGCTATCACAAGTGCTGCCTTCTACTGCCTTGAGCAATTCAGTCATCCACCAGAATGCCTTTGTAGGGCCCACCACAAAAATGTTTTCCTGTTATTTATTCTGTGGTAGTGCCCCTGGTGAGATGGAGATCTGGCTGGGAGAAGAGCCCACACGTCTCCAGCTGCAGCCAGCCATGGCTCAGCAGGAGCTGAGACAAAGGCACCTTGGCAGGAGACAGGAACAGTGGGACACCAACTTCCCCTCACATCACATTTTGTGATTTTGTGCTAGAATGGATACAAGGACCCCTGCAGAGAAGCTCCTGCTGGCAAACTTACCTTTATCCAAGGCTATGATACTATATTTTTAGTTATTGGCTCAGATGCCTTAACTTCTGGCCAAAGAGCATGTAGGAGGCAAACCAGAAAAGTGGTTGTAACCATCCCCGCGCTGTCCCTTTCTGGAGCCAGCTGACAGCCATTCCAGGCCACCGAGTTCAGTCAGAGCAGCACTGGGATGACACTGGGACAATGAGAACAAACAGCTCCAGGCTCAGCCAAAAGGCCATCTATCAGGAGCTGAGAAGCTACCTTGCCCTAAAAAAATGTACTTTAGATAGATATGGCACAAAATAACCTTTCAACACCAGTCTTGGACCCCAGAGCCTGTTTCTCATGACACATGGTGGCTGGCACATTTGAGCTAAAGACACTACTGTGATTGCAACACCAGTAGGGAGAGGGCTGGTTTGTGAATACTCATGGACAGCCCAGTGGTCTCCATTAGGATGACATTGGTCTGAATCCATTTCTGTCACTGATGAAGGTTTACACTATCTCTATGCATTCACACCACCAGTTCCTTGGCAAAACAGAAGCCAAAAGACCCATCACACCTCCACAAAATCTAGTTGCCAAGGGGCAAATGAAGAAATCTCCTACGAGCACAGTCAAAAGCAAGGCTCTGAAGTCTAGGTCGTGCCAGCTCCCTGGCAGGAGCTCCAGCATTTTGAAGTCTCTGGTGCTTCCCAGGTCTAACTGGCACAGGTGGTACCAGGAGGAACCATGGTCCTTCCCCTGCAGCCAGTTTCTCTCGCCAGAGAAATGGGAAGAACAGAAACATAATTAAAAAGCATTGGGGAGAACTTAATGGAAAGTCTGCAGAATGGGTGGTGGCTCTGTTTGAGCTGAAAGTCAAAGTTCTGTTTGATCTGCTCATTTACCAGAGGTAGTTCAGAGAGCTAACTACTGGCATGGACCTCAAAAGTTTATTTCCTCGCCAGTATTCCCAGGCTTGTATTACCCCCTTTAACAATAACACTATAAAATTAGACCTTCGTTAATGCCGAATTGCACAGTAACTGACAAAAGAGAGCAAACAGACCTAATCTGACCATCCAGGCGTTGATTAAAATGAACACCCCTGAGAACGCTGTAATAGAGATTCAACACTTCCAGGGCCTGTCATTAGAGACCTGTCTTTTTGTAATGATTTGCCTCATTAAGCCGAGCACGGCGGAGCTGCCATCCCTGGTCGGATGCTTCCCGACACTCGAAACGGTCACAAGTGGGAGGCACCACACGTCCCACGGAGCTTCCCCTTTCCCCAGCCTACCTCCTGCTTCTGGTTAAGAACTTCTAGCAATTACTTTTAGTGCCAAAACACAATGTTTTTCAGCTGATAGGAGATCTGCACATTTCCAAAGGGAAATGAGAATTTGGTTTAGAGGGATTTCGCTGGAAGAATGCATTCGGTGAGTGGGGGGTCTTCTCATTCCCCACCCTTCCTGAAGCAGCAGTTCATATTTCCTTTGGAAGTTTTCGTTCTTTCAGTAAAATATAGTTTGTTTTTAAGCTGAAGGTTTTAGTTGTTTTGGCTGAAGTGGCATGTTGTTACCTCTGGGGCTTTAACAGTTTAATTTCACTCTTTTGAAAAAAATAGTAGAGAAACTTACTTAAATGGGAGCCTTTATGAGAAAAAGGTCATTAAAAGTTTTGGAGAAACTTTTGTTTAATTAAGAATTGCTCTTAAATAACGCTGTAGTCCTACTCTGATTTAGCTTCTCCGTTTATTTTATTTACATTCTGCACCAAGGTCCCTAGCAGGAAATTTGAGTCAATTCCAACCTCAGAGATATTAACAGCCCTTTCTTGAACAAGCTACCAGAGATTGTCGGCTTTCACTTAGCAAACATTTGAGCGACAAACCTTTCAAACAGAAGAGTTTTCAAAAATCTCTGTTCAGGATCAGCGCCTTGTAAATTAGCCTTTTCCCAATTGATTCTGATCATTGTTTGAGTTTGTACTGAAAGTGGAAAGTGTGCCTAAGCTTTAGTTATTGATAAGTATTTAAAAAGAAAGGAAAAAAAAAAGAGTATGGGAGCATATTTGATTTTTAAAAAAAATATTGAAAATAGGACCAATTTTCTCTTTGGAGGTCTACAGAAGGTAAACAATTGACACAATAGACTCCCACCACAGAGATACCTCATAATAATTTTCCATTTCCAACCAGCTCTAGTAACTCTAGTAATCATTCAGTCCTAGCAGTATAAAGAAAGATTGTCTTAAACAAGCACCCTTGCCCACCTCTGCACCCCAGAGTGTGTGAAGCCCATTGCTTCCTGGGCTGAGATCATTCAGTCCTAGCAGTATAAAGAAAGATTGTCTTAAACAAGCACCCTCGCCCACCTCTGCACCCCAGAGTGTGTGAAGCCCATTGCTTCCCGGGCTGAGCGAGCAACCCCACGAGTCTGGTTTAGCTTTAGCACAGCAGGGAGAGGGGGGAAAAAGTCTTTCCTTTGGTACCTTTGTTCTCCCATAGCCTGGGAAAAAAAGGAAACAACCAACCCCAAATCAACCTACTGCTCCGCCAGCCGCCAGCCTGACACTTGGTTCACACACCACGGTGGAGACAGCCCAAGAGTAGCACAGGAGAGAAAGAACCAGGAGTAATTCCTGGTGTTTATTTTCTCTGGGAGTCTGCAGCCGGGCAGCACGGCTCTCCTCTGGGGCACACAGCAGGGCCCTCGTGAGCTTGGGGTGGAGGGAAAGGCTCTGAGGTTTGATGTTCAGGAGGCCTCAAGTTTTCCCGAGTGTGAAAAAGCCCAGTTTAGATTCCCAGCTGAAAGAAACCCCTAGTGAAACCAGTGCTTCTGACCTCTTTCTGACCTCCATGGCTCCGGAGGGAAGTGAGATATCAAATGCAATTTCTTTCACAATGGCCTGTTTCCACCCAAAACCAGACTCTCCATTAGAAGCCCTGGCATATCATCAGGTCCTGTGGGGACTACAAAGGCTCCTATTCAGATATAGCTCTGAACAGCATCCAAATTTTGGAGGTCTGCAAAGGCTTTAGTGAGGCTCAGCATGCTGCCCTCCTCCCCCTTGACAGCTCCACAGGAGACACCTAAGGGGCCTGAGCAACAGAGAAGGTCCGTTGACTACCACCCACCTCCCAGTAACACAAAATGGTCCTTCTGCACTAATGAGCACAGACCGGTCAGAGCACACACCACTGCCCCATGAGAACGGCACACATTCACACGGGACCCTGTGCCCCCCTGGTCCTCCCCCAGGCTGTCACCCACTGACTGCCCCGCAGAGAAGGAAGGCAAAGAACACACAACAGCCAGTAAAAATTATTTCACCATCACCAACATTTGCTCAAAATATTCAATCCTTCACAAAGAGATGCATTTTGGTACAAATCCAGGTCTCTCCCCAAAAAACACCCTCACCCAACCTCCTCCAGCACAATCCCTCCCCAGGGCCCTTAGACGTCCACAGATGCCATGGGATGGTGGATCCCCCTCTTATAGGGCCCAAAAGACACTGGAGGGCATGAGGACGCCTCCAGCTGAGGAACCTCATCCCTGTCTTCCCCGACCTGCTCTTCGGTGGAGTCAAGCAGAGGGAAGAAGTCTCCGTGGGGCATTTCTTTCTCTAGTGAGTGTTTTTCATCTGAGCCTCTTTTTCAATGTAGAGCATCTCACTGTCATAAGAAAAAGTCTCTTTTTTCTCCTTGAAAATGGTCCTTGAAAGACCTCAAAACTGCCACTTTTCTGCGCTTTCGTTTTGTTCCCTTTCTTTTCCTGCTGGCCCTCTCTCCTGCCCTGCAGACAAGTGATCTGTTCTCACCCTCTACCTTTCCCATTTGCATCTGAAACAGAGAAAAGGAAGAGAAAAGAAGAAAAAATAGGAATTATTAAAATCAAATTTGAGGAAAAATTTGGGCCAGTTTCCTTTTCCTAGTGTTATTCTTGCTGAAGATGTTAAAAGTTCTTTCTAATCATTACTTCTTCTCTTTGCAAATTAATTTTCAGCCAGCTCTACTTAACCTTGTTATAGATGTAAGGAGGGAACTAAGATTACAAAATCTTTTTTTGGGTAAATCTCCATTGAACATCCGTTTCGAAACCAGTCCTCACCCTTGCAAACAAGCAGTGCTCCACATCTTTCCACCCTGCTACATTTCAACGCTTTTTTTATTAACTGTGTTTATTTTTCTGCCCACCTGTTTCAGGATTCTCTTTATTTGGGCTCCTGACAGGGGCAGAATTTATCTCACACATAGAAGCCCCAACCCGCAACCATGCCGCTGACCACAGCCAGGCTCCTACGTACAAGCAGAAACCTGGTCTTCAAGAGGGCTGCAAATCCTTCCCTAAGCAGCTGAACTCACCTGCTCCCAGCCAGAGGAAACCTGTCAGATTTATCCTGTTTCATTCTGGCCAGAAGAAACCCTGTATGGAGGTGGGGCAGTGGGAAGATGGAGGGATGGGTGGTTTCACGCCAGCCTGGGATGCTCGGGAAGAGGTTCCTGAGCTTCTGGGGTGCCCAGGGCTGCCCACGGAGCATCAGCCCTCGAGTGCTGCTGGTGCTCTAACCCAGAGCGCTGGGGTATTTGAAATTTCAATTATTTATGTGTTCATGCTGTGGGTTAATGCTGACTGACACTAAAACACTGCCTAGATTTAGCTTCATAAAATTTTTATCCCCGCTATGAACTGCAAGTCTTTCTCCAATTTCATTTAAAGGAAACAGAGTATTGAAAAGCCTACTGAGGAATTCATGAGCAACTAGCTACAACCTCACTTTTCCTCCTAGCTAAATCCTGGGACTTCATTACCATGGCAACATATCATAATTTTAATTCCCTTCCTGATTGCCACTGCACAGAGCCCAATACATCTGCTTGCTTTCCTAGGAGCCTGCCATCCACTTGTGGTGGGTGTAAGGTGGGGGGCACTTGCTTCTTGAGGCTCATGAGGGATCCAGAAAAAGATGCTGTGTCCTTTTTTTGGGGTGAAATGCCCAGAAAGGTCAATAAAATTCAACAAACTGGATCCAGGCAGCCTTTCTGGTGCTCTGAGCTTGGGTATCTCAAAAGTGCAGACAGAGCCCAGTTCAGCAGGAGCCCCTGAAAAGAACAAGTTTTGTGTCTTTTGTGGGGTTTTATGTATTATAGCAAGAATGAAAGGCAGCTTCCACTGCAATGAGAGCTGGAAAAGGGGTAAGGGATGTTTCTGAAGACGCAGGGTCTCCAGTCATCATGAGTCCCTGCTTCGAGGTTTCTCTTCTTCCAGCAATTGTCACACTCAAGGGCATTTACAGGATTATAATCTCTATTTCGTTTACTGTAGCAGGTTGCAGTCTCTGGAAATGCCTTTCTGAGTTCATCCACTGTACCTGCACAAAGACAGCAGAATCACTGAGAACAAACAAAGCTCACTTCACTGGACCTTGGCGCTGGACTCTGCGCTGGAACTCAAAACCGGACCTCCACCTGCCAGCAACACCCTTAGGCTGATGATTATCTTAATTATTTATCTAATTCAGATAAAATCGGTTGTTGGAGGCCGAAAAGCCTTGTTCAGGGCCCATCAGGGAGCCCCTGGGGGATGGTCACAAGCACTTGGTGCTGCTCTTCGTGTGGAGAACATCAGCCGGTGGGCGTTGCAGACATTCAGCAGATCCGAGCCAGGGATGAAGACAGTTGCTCCATCACTTGAGCAAGGGACCTCTAATCACCAGAGGTGATATTGCTGCAGCACAGGGTGTCCTTCTCAGCCCCCGACTTGTCCTGAGCTGCACAGCGTTCCCCTCTCATACACTCCAGGAGGATGGAGGCAGTGGGTGTCTCTGAAATAGGTGTTCCTGTGGGAATTAGACCTCCCATTGGCAGAAAACTGGGGGTTGGTTTGGTGTTTTTTTCAGCTTAAAACCCCAAATTTGACAAAGTCTCCTGGCTATTCCCAGCTACAACAAAGCAGCTCTGAGCATCACTCACTCACCCGTGATGGAACAGACCTGCAGGTGAACCTTCGTCTCTGTAGTGCCCATCACTCAGAGGTGCCCACAGAAAGGACCTTCTGCAGTTCAGACTTGCCCTCTAAACTCACTTAAACTGCATTGTACACATATATATATATTTATATGTGTGTATAGATATAATATTCATTATATATATGTATTTATATTGGCCAATTTTGTTGCAGACATCTGGAGAGTCACAACTCATTTAAGCCCAGAGATTCACCTTTCTTTAAGGGCAGGAATGAATGCTCCATTGAAAAGAGCAGATCGAAATCTTAGCAGTCGCTATGCAGCTACAAGCCAGCCTTTTCCTCCACCTCCACGGATCCAGCCCTTCCTCTTGCTGAAGGGTTAAAAATTCTGAACAGAAACCACAGTGTTTTCCTTCTTTCTCTGAGCTTTTTTATTTAGTTACCCTTTCATTATTGTTTTCCTTCATCTGAAATAAAAGTAATCTAAGTAATTATAATCATAAAATGGATGTGAGCAAAATGAGTACTGTGGGGTTTATAAAATACAAATTTCCCTTTTCTGGGAAATACGGTCTCTCCAGCACTTAAACCTTTCAAGCTCTGCCCAGGCTCCTAAGGTGGCATGAACCCCACAAGGCTTGTAAGACCCTGAAGAGGAAATCACTTAAATATCCAGCCCTCCTCGGCAGATGCAGAATTGCAAACCGAGTGCTTCGACTGAAGTGTGTGCTCCAGCACAGGGATGCTGTCCTGCATTGGAGTGGGAATGGATTATCATAAAGTATACATGAATAAATGTCTAATAGATGAGTTCGCAAACACTGGGCAGGCATCAAAATGTCTTTGGTAGGGGCGAATTGTGCAGCTCAAGCTGAACTTGCTCAAACCTCACTGACTGCCACCAGGCTGAGTATCCAACCTGTGCTCAGTAACCCCCACCTGAGCAGGAATCAGCTCCTCAGCCAGCAAGGGACCCCCTTTGGTTTAGGGGGCCTTCTTTCCCTTCTTCCCTTCCCTTCCCTTCCCTTCCCTTCCCTTCCCTTCCCGACACAATATCACTGATGTGAACCCACGGAATCTTTCT
>NW_015091021.1:73333-102091 GCF_001431845.1 Calidris pugnax | reverse complement strand
CTTCCCTTCCCTTCCCTTCCCGGCAAAATATCACTGATGTGAAAACAAGGAATCTTTCTTAAAGGTTGACTGTAGCCAAATTGCTCCAGCCCGATCAAGTCCTCTTTTCTTTTTTGATATTCCTTCATTTATTTTTTTAACTGATAACTGCTCTCTGCATTTAAGTCAGGCAGAAAGAGGGAATTCCACCTTGGTTTAGGAAAGGGAAATATCAGCTATTAGCCTGAGATATCATGTAACCTTCGTGAGAAATTAACTTTTATTTCCAAATTACTAGAAAATCCTCAGAGAATGGCAGGTCTGGACTTTGGGTCCCCTAGCTCCAGAGAAGCTCCTTGCTCCTCTCTGTAAGGGCAGGTAAGCACCTGACAGCCTGGCTTTTTGTTGAAAAACTACATTTCTTCTTTTGTGGTCTGTTTGCCACCTTAGCACTGGTCGTTCACTCCATGAACTACATGGGACACAGCAACATTTGCAAATGAGGTATCCCAAATCCTCTACAGCATCTGAAACAGACTGCGGTACATCCCAAATAATTAATTTAATGGTTATTCAGGTGTATGGACCAAAACTTTCTCTACAGATCCTTTAAGAGCTGTTATTTTGCCCAGAACAAATTTTTTGAAGAGACTTTGCTTCACAGCTGATTCTTAGACACTGGTATCCTCAATGGCAAGAAATGAATTTCCATTACTTTAAATAAACCCAGCTCTTTTCAAAAAGTCTCACAGCTTTGGAACTGGAGAACTTCTAACCATAAATCCCTACATCTCAGCTGCCTGGCGTAGCCTCACTGTGCAACCACCAGCATTTCCCCATGCAAAATAATAGCGACATCACACTGTGTGTGATGGACACCAGCGTACACACACACACACACACACACACATATTTGCAAGTCTCTGCAAAGCTGTGGCTGAGCCTGGTGCCTAATTTTGGAGGCGTCCCTACATCTGAAACATCACCAAGGCTTGGGGAAGTTTCTTCTGCCTGTTTTCTTATGTTCACAGTGGCTTTAGCTACAGAAAGGCAGGCTGATGAGAAGGACAGTATCACCAGCCACAGGAAGGGTGGTCTAACCCATAGGGCACCTTTCCTTCAGCGAGGTGGGGATGGTTGTGCTGGTCCTTCACAGCCTGGCTGTGTGATTGGGCACAGTGCTGAGGGTGGGGATCTTCTTGAGCACCCTCACGAAGGCTCAGGAGATGAAGATGCAAGCCTGAAGTATCACCAAAGTCTCCCTGCAGTCAGAGCAGAGAAAACAGCAACTGCCAGGACATTCACTCCAAAGTAGATGTCCAAGACAGAAGAATTTTCCTCCTACCTTATAGACAGAAAGCTGTGATTTAGAGTCTACATCTACAGAAGACTTGCACCTGCAGCGGCAGGTGGGACAAGTCCCACCTTGGCCTTACTCTGTCTGAGCTCATCTGCTGGTAAAACCTGCAGGCTCTCCAACATCAGTGGCCCCAGCCTGGCTCTCTGGGTGAGGATCAGTATGATCTGATGCAGGACAAGCGACCTCATGGCAGGTGACAGCAGGACCCTTTCAGGACAGCACGGAGCTCTGTAGCAGTGCTAGGAAGAGGGTAAGAACAGAGATGTGCCTGAGGCAACCACAGCAAGCCTGAGCTGCACAGCAGGTTGATGGGTCCATCCTGAAGGGATCAGTGATCTGATTTCCCCCCCAGGTTTTATTCCCAGTCACTCATCATAGACAAGTGCAGGATTGACTGCTGCACCCAAACTTGTTTAGACCTTGGTGAAACTCTGGGAAGGCAGATGAACCAACAGCAGCCCTGTGAAACAACATACATTTTTGCACAAAGTACATTTTGGTTTAATGTGCTGATTTTTTGGCAACATGACAGCAAAGTTAATCAGACCTTTCATTTCTCTCATCAGCTTTAAAGGATTTGTAATATTATACTCGCTTATTGGAGAGCAGAAGGAAATTGTTTGTCTGATTATGAACCTGTTATTTATTGTGCATTAAAAGCACAATCACCTAAAGCAGTCAACAGCAGGATATTTTATCCCAGTTTTAGGGAGGTGAGTGCAGAAGCCCACTGTCGCGTCCTACCAAGTGACATAAACCTACTCTGATCTCAGAAGTCACCTCCCGAATACTAAAGAGCTGGGACATAATGGCTTTTAAAGAATATAGTTTCCAATTAGGTCACTGGTTTCAAACACAGGGTGTACTAAATTAGTAACATTTGGTGGTAAATTTCTTTGAAGTTCTCATTAATCTTGGTCTTGGATTTGAACTTTTCTTGGCCATGTTCCTTATAGAATTTGGATCCCAGTTATGTCAAAACAACTGATTAGCCCCACAGTTTGAAGGCAGGGGGGATTAGGTAGGGCGGGTGTTGGATTTCATGAAAGGCCTATTTACCTAGTCGTTTAGCATGACCAAATGGGAGGGCAGCCAACAGGGCCGACGTGTTGGAAAAATTCCAGCGTTCCTGGCTCATTAGAGACCTCCACAGCAAATGGTAGCCTTGCATTTGTGATAACGGCCACTGTTCAGATTCAGCTGCCTACTGGGTCCAGAAAGGGGGTGAGGACTTTCCTTGACCTATGGTGGCTCGTCTGCATGATCAGACTGTCCATCTCTTCAGCTCTGGTGAATGCAGCGGAAAGGAAGAACTACTTTCAAGGAAGACCTTCAGGTGGTGTCTCCTCTTTATGAATGATATAAAGCAAACTTCCCCCCCAAAATCAATTGAACTCTTTCCATCTATTCCAACACATTCAAAACCAGGGCTTCTGAATAGCTCATAATCACCAAACCCAGGAACTGTTAAGAAACCTCAATGGGATGCTCTCATGTAGCCTCTATCTAAAGAAGCAATAAGTTTAATTAAAGAATTAATGAACCACATCCTGGAGGAGAAAATACACGGTGAGTCATGGCAGCAGTGAAGCTTGGGAAGTTCTCAATAGGACATGCTACAGTGAACCAAACCTGCAGCACACTCGTGTCCACGGTGCACATCTCCTTCCTGAGGTTCCAATTAGTCAAAGAACAAAGAAAAGCACCAGGAGGCCTTTCCTGGAGATCACAGCCCGGCAACAGAGACCCAACAAGCAGAAGACTCAAAAGTTTCATGAAGAAAAGTGCCCTGTCTTACCGAAGCATGAAACAACTGAGAGCAGATTGAGAGACAGGCTACTGTCACTCCCCGGGGGACATCTGATCTCGAGCCAAGACAGCGGCAGCCCCGGAGGGTGCAAGGGCAGCGTTATTTACAGGTCAGGTGGATGCACGCAGGCTTGGCACAGCTTCAAGCCCCTTGTCATCTCCTCCAGTTACCACTTACTTCCACAGGACCAGAATGGGCAGGAACAAGCATTTGTGGGTGGTACAGCTGCCTGAGACACGAGCCAGCCTTTCCACGGCTGGGCTGCTCCCAGCAATGCCCCGTGAGCGATGCTGCTCCTGTTCCTGCTGCACAACAGCCCCGGGAGGGGGAACGACTGCATTGGTTTGTGGCTGAAATGTGTTAGGAAACTGGTGCAGCAAAGGCAACACTTGGCAAGGAGCTCTGAAGACACCAGTAGACAGCTCAGCCACGGTATAAAAATAAATTAAACTCATCTTTTCCTTGAAATTAAAAACCCCAACAATTTGAGATTGTGCTTCTGTTTGAGGAAATTATTGGTTCAACTCTTTACTTTATACAAAACTCTTGGTTCCATCTCAAGACAGTCTGACTAAACGTTGCATCGGTGATCAGAAAGTCCTCAGAAAGACCAAAATGGGGTGAATGTCTGGGTACAGACCTTGTTCTCACCAGTCCTAATGAATACATTCCACTTCCAGCATGGATTCAGCCTCATTGACTTTAGCAGGAACTCTTTCAACACAAGTAACATTTGTACATATGCAGAGGTGTTTGTAGGATCGCGGCCACACAATTAATATAGAACTAACTTTAATAAGCCTAATTAGGGTCATTCCCCAACAGTGTGAAAAGTAGCGCTGGTACTTATTGGCTGGGGAGGGAGAAATCACAAGTCTGATCGACTACGTGTTACTTTCCCACAAGTTGGTGACCTCAGGGTAGGACTTCAGAAATCTCTGCTATAAAACTGGAGCTACAGAAAATGGAGTTGGCTGCATTTAGATGGAGCCATGGAAAATACTTTTTTTTTTTTTTTTTCTTTCAGCAGCACATTTTGGCTCAGAACCATTTCTTCCAGTTAGGAGCTCGGTAATGTCCCTCACATAATGGTGTCAAAGCATGGAAAAAATAACCAGGGGGAGGAGAAGGAGTGTGTGAGAGCCCTTTTGGAAGGACTACATTCTAAAGAAGGGGAGTTTTTAGTGGTGTTTAATAAAAGTTACACAGGCAAAAAGAGAAGTCTGTTGTGGTGCTTGTTGTCTTGCCTTCTTCAGGAGGGCAAGGATGTGAATCTAAGCTGCAGCTGAAGGACAGGTGGCACAAAACCAGTTCTTTACCTGGTGGCTTTGTGGCCTCATTTTGCTACTGTTTATGAGTTTTTTCTCAAGGGAGCAGAGCTGTTTCCTCCACTTGTCCTCATCTCTCTAGCTCCTAGGACCATGTTCCCAAAACTGACCAACCCAGACCCACAAGAGGCCGTGGGCCTTCCAGCATGGCCCACCTTCACCCCAGCACCCGGGTCCTTCCCAAGTGGCCAGATCTTCATGAAGTCCAAAAGACCTTGAGCTGGCCCTGAGGTTTCAAAGGGGAGGGTACAGCGATTTGAAAGCTGGATGGTGTCTCTGTGCCTCAGAGGAAGGGAGAAAAAGGAGAGGTGTCCTTTCCTGGGGTGGACCATGTCCATCCCAGACCTGTGGACACTGCCAGTGCTTCCAGAGCATGGTTGGAGTAAATGCGTGCTCTGAGAGAGAGGGAAGGTGGGAGTTTTCCAGGGTAAAGCATTTCCTCTGGTTCATGTCCAATTAAAAATCATTCGGTGGCCTACAACGGCTTCGCATCTGGCATATCGTGAAACCACTATTTCAGCACAATTTACAGCCTTTTGGGGAAGGGAGAACGTGGTTATTTAGTAACTTCCCTGCTCGCCCTCAGGAAGGTCAGATCCTTTTGTTCCCTGCCAGAACAGTGAAAGCCGTAAACTACCGGAGGGAGAACGTGTTGGGAGCTTGTACTTGCAGCGTGGTGCACCTGGACAACCCTGCCAACAGCCGTGGGACGCGGGGAGGTCACCTATGGAGCAGTGGAACATGATGGGATGGATGTGTCAGAGCACGGTCTGCAGGAGCACTGCTGGAGGGCAGCTCCTGAGCTGAGGGCTACGACACAAAGTGCGTGGATTAGATGCATTTTCCTGAGATTTGGATGAAATCTGCTCCTTGAAACCAAGCATTTGGTGGATGCCAGGAGGGTCTGATCCCCATTAATTTCCCCTTTACTAGCCTTTTTCCTGTTAGGAGATGGAAAATATCAAAGCAAGCTTCAGATTTTGTTTCCCACAGCTGCTGGCATCCCTAAAGCACCGTGTGGTACCCAGCTTTGCTCCCAGGCTGTGTTGCCAGCAGCTCCCTCAGCTTGTATCAGCTCAGAGCATGGTAAAAAATACCCCAAGATTAAAGCAGGAATGAGACAAATTTGCCACGGAGCTCCCCCTCGAAAATATTTGTTAATGAATTTTAAAATAATAAGGATTTTTAGGGGGGGGGGAAACAAAGTTAGCAAATTATTTGGATGCTGCCTTATGTCCAAAGTTTCGTGGATATTTAATTTGTGTTCTTTTCAGACACAGATATACTACAGCCTTCATCTGGGAAGAGAAGGCAGCTGAACAGGCAGATAATTGTTGCACTAAATTTTCCCATGAACCTCACTGAATTTCCAACCAGGTGTTAGGGGAATAAAGGTTAAAAAATCCTCAGGGCTCAGAAAATTCACAAGCGAGAGAAAGAAACATCTTCCATTGCTGCTACAAATTTGTTAACATTTCATTTCACAAGAAATCGATACAGCCCCAACTGTTTCTGCCAAAAATACAAAGGAACAATGGTCCAGGGGATGCAGCTTACCCAGAGGGGTTTTTTTTAATCACTCCAGCAAGGTATAAAACAAACACTTTCCCTCTGCCTTTCTATTTATTCTGAACAATATTTGTCCAAGAAGAGCTGAAACTTATCTCCAGGAAGTTTGCAGAGGAGAGATAGTGGGTGAACAGAGAATCAAGAAAAGCATTTTGAACAGTCCAGGCAAAGCAGTAGTTTCCCAACATCTTCTCCATCTCGGCTTGCTTGCTCAGCCTGACAATCAACACCTTATTATGCAGTCCTAACATTCCTCTGCAATTTAAACACGGCGCCGGTAATGGTGTGTGATCTTCAAGGTCACTTTCTGGAGAGCTGTCTTTAGCCCAGTGGTCACTAGCTATTTAGGAATAAAAATGACAATTTCACTAAAGCAAATTACATCCTGGAAGTATAATACACTTCAGCAAGTGCAATGGAAATGATCGGGTGGGGGATCCAGGTTGGAATACATTAGCTTTCGTGCGTATAAAGCAGGTTTCTGGGATCCAGCAACATTCCAGTGTAGCCCTCAAGGAAACAGCCCACCCCCCCTTTATCTCCAGGTACATGGATTTATAATTATAGTCGGTTTAAAAAAGCAATCTTTTGCTATTGTACCTGGATACACCAGCCTATTTAGAGTGTATTTCCTAGGAGGGATTTTACCTCGCAAAAAAGAATTCATCTCTGCCACAGACAGGGAAATATTAAATTCTGCACATAAAAAGCTCCTATAACCTATCATGCAATTTCCATTATTTCTTTTCCCATGTTCTTATCTAAAGAGAATCTTTTTATTCCTCCATTCAGCAACTAGCTCTGGTCTGCTTTAGCCAGTAAGTGCCTGGGGCATCACAGTAATTCCTGTGATGATTAACCGATGTCACCAAGGCCAGACTGTGACATCACAGAACGAGCAGGTTCCTTTTGGGAACAGGTGGATTTATTTATTGAAATTTAACACTGTTGGCCATCGCCATGTGGTGTGTATTAGCCAAACCCTCAGGAAGGATTTTCTCACCTCATAGTGGAAAAAAAGACAAACTGGGGCTGGGGAAAAGGGAGAACATTTGATGATGCATATTCAAGTCAACTTGAAGTGCATAGTTGGAGAAGATGGTGGTCTTACATGACCACCATGGTGGTGAAGAGAGGGCTTGGAGAATGGATGGTGATGGAGGTCCATGGGTTCACTGGAATGCAGCACCATGGTCTGGGTCACTTTCAGAACCAGCCCTGGAGCAGGGTGTGCTCCTGGGTGAGCAGCATCCAGTCTCCTGGGGACCTCATGCTGGCTGCAGAGAAACCCATTCACCGGCATCTGAGCAGCATTCAGATTCCTGGGGCTTGCATTTATTAACATGTCAATTTGCTGTTTACGGTGAAAAGCATGGGGGAGAAATCTTTCAAATAAGCCTGTAAATAGGATTTTTTCCCCCCTTGTAGAATGACAGCTTTTGTATGTTAAGTGTGTTCCTTCCAGCTACAGTGCACACGCAAAGAAT
The DNA here is from genome assembly GCF_001431845.1 of Calidris pugnax. NCBI lineage: Eukaryota > Metazoa > Chordata > Aves > Charadriiformes > Scolopacidae > Calidris > Calidris pugnax. Next base: position 94,558 of record NW_015091021.1, on the reverse strand, counting down.
TTTAGAGCAGCATAACGCCACGTGCATGCGGGTTACTAGCTTGGGAAAGAAAACCCTCCCAAAACAAAATCTAACAGCAAAGACAGACACCTGCACCTGAGCTAGTTGTTGCTGACAGTTCTCAGTCTCAGAAAACCTTGCACTTCACTTGGCTCTTCTCTATGTTGAATGGAGAGGAATCATTTGTTGTCTCAGTGTCCATCAGAGTGTGCACCTCCGTGGTAACATGGTGGTTTACTTCAAAGTGGCAAAAGGATTTTAGCTGTGCTCTTTTGGAGACAATGGTCAGGACTATGATGTCTACTGGACTGGACTGTCCTGCAGGCATTTATTTCAAAGTGAGGGCTGGAAGGACGCAGAAGCCCCAACATCAGACCTCGCTGGCTTTCAGCCCCAGGAAACCTCTGAGTTTTTCCAGTCATTTCCAAAAAAAAAAAAAAGTATCTGCCATTTTTCCCCAAAGATTTCATGACCGTTGGAAACATCACAACTGCTGCCTCCAAAAACTTTATAACTTTAACCGGCCTCACCAGAACTTCACTAGTTACACCTAAAACCACTTCAGGAATGGCAGAGGTGCTATGGAGGGAAGAAGCTCGGCCTTAAAGACGATGTTCTGGTCTACCCTGTCCCAGTGACAGCCATCAGCTTGTGGCAGAGCTGTGCCACTGGGAACTCCAGGAGCTGCTGTTCAATGTTCTGGTCTACCCTGTCCCAGTGACAGCAAAGCTGTGCCATTGGGAACTCCAGGAGCTGCTGTTTGCTCACCACAGGATGCCCCAGTGTTATTTTGGGGCTGAGACACCTTCTTTCCTATCACAATATCACATATCACAAGGATGGGATGCATGGCCACGTCTCCCTCTGCTGACACCATTACACACACTGGCTTGTGAGCCTGGTTGTGTCACCAGGCTAGTTTTTTTTCCTGTAGCAATAGATATCTGGACTGTGATATGCCGGGAACTTGGCTTCAGCCTCCAAGGAGCGAGGGTTCGAAGGTGCTCCCCAGGCTGCAGGTTGTGTTGCTCTACCTCACCCAAGATGATCTCGCCAATAAAGCCTTGTGCTTGGCAGTTAATTGAGGAGGCAGCTCGGAGCTGGCGCACGTTACATACCATGATGCATTTACTGGAAAAATCTTGAAACTTTCACAAAACTCCAAGCACTGAACAATAATTGCCAAGACCATGTGTTTGCAACTTGAGATCCTTGCTTTGCTTCTCAGAGTGGCTACAAAATTCAAATGAAGTCTTCAAGTCTGCCAACATTTTTTGAACAGAGGCACTACATCAGAGCATACACCTCTGGTAGAAAAAGCCAGAACAATGCCACCCTTAAAGTAATTTTGAGATTAAGTCAATTTATTTGTCACAATCTGACCTCTCCTTGACATGACACCCATAGAGAATGGAGGGGCCACTGCCTGGACACACCAGCATTGTTGGACACTGATCAGAATGAGAAGAGGCACCCTTGTTTAGGCAGACCTCAGGAGGAACAGAAGTTAAATGCTCTCCCTTGCAAACAACAGCAGGAGCCCAGGGCTTTGTGTGCAAAGGAGAACTTGCTGGTGCTGCAGTGTCATAGAATCACAGAATGGTTACAGTTGGAAAGGACCTTAAAACCCACCCAGTGCCACCCCCTGCCCTGGGCAGGGACACCTCCCACCACACCAGGTTGCTCCAAGCCCCCTCCAACCTGGCCTTGAACCCCTCCAGGGATGGGGCAGCCACAGCTTCTCTGGGCAACCTGGGCCAGGCTCTCACCACCCTCACACCAAAGAATTTCTTCTTAATCTAATCTAAATCTCCCCTCTTTCTGTTTAAAACTGTTCCCCCTCGCCCTATCCCTCTCCTGGCACTGCCTGCCAAATCCAGCCCTGGTGGCTCTCAGGTTCATGCCTGGTCCATGCACCCATCTGTACCCCACCTTTTCTCTGCATCTCCAGCCCTGGCCTCCCTTCTCCTGAAGTAACTCCAGACCTGCAGGGTTATTTGCTCCTGTGTCCAGCAAGCAGGAATGTGATGCTTCACATCAAAAATATTTCCTTTCCCCCTAAGACTTCTTCAGAACTGTTAACAGAGGTCTGAATAAGCCCTGCTCCCTCTTAGTGGAGACACCACCCATGTCCTCCTAGCTGGGCAGAGGACCACTGAGGCACCTAAGGAATATCTGGGAGAAGTAAAGCAAACACCAGTGACAATAACCACCGTGACCGAGAGACAGAAGGGTCTCATAGGATGTGCTATGGTGGCTACATACCTGTGGCCATACTCTGCCAGGCCAAACACCCCTCAAATCCAACATCAAGTGTTTCCTTCCCATTGACTGGCCTTAAACCTTGAGAGACAACTGACCAGCAGGAAACACATGGTTTAAGCATGTCACAATGATTTAGACTGCCTTAAAATGTCCCTAAATCTTTGCGTATTGCCCAATTTTAATGTGTCAACTGTCCCGGAACTTTGAAATATTCAAACATCCCAGGGCTGGGAACAGGACCAATTTGCCGAGAGCTCACAGACACGAGATTAAAACCTAAAACATTAAGAGCCTTCTGGGGTTTGGGTTTCCCCCCACTTCCTCCCCCGCTGGAATCAGGAAGTGCAAAGAAGCAACTGTGAAAATAAAACTTAGTTTCTTTTCAGAAAGTTACTTGAACTTTCTGAACTGACGTTTCACTCCCATTTAGGGCAAAAATCCAACACAGTTATTCCTGTACTTAAACCAGGTTCAGTCATCCTTAGTAATTAAGGGCACTAGATCAAAAATTAAATTTATTGTACCGGTAACACAACCACAATGGATCTTCATAAAATTTAACCACACGGAGAAGTGGGCTGCCTGAGATCTGCCATTCAAGCAGGCTTGATTGCATTTATATATAGAATCATGAAAAATGAATTAAGAATGGGGATGACCCTTTATCTACCTAGAGGCCCAGGAAAGATGCTTGCCTCTGATACAGTTTGAAAATTAGCATTTTATAGGGCCTGGGATGCTGCCTGACACACAAAATACTTTAAAATTCTGTAAATAATGTAAGTAAATTAACAAGAGATAGTGACTGTAATGAATAAAACATAAGTTAAGTACCTTTCTGTTTCCTCTGCAGCCTAGAGGAAAAAAGTGACTAGATTCAACTCTTTGGGGGAAAAAAAAATTGCAAGTACTTGTAGTGTTGGTTGGAGAATACACAGATAATTTAGAGAAACACTGAAAAATCAGTCTGAAGAATCTACAATTTAACAATGAGAAAAGCCAGGCTTTTGTGGCAAAGACAAGTCCCTTGGGCTGAGTTCCAATTCACCTGGGGCAGTCCAACACCCACTGAGTGCCCAGGAGGAGCACCAGGGATGGGTCTTCCCCCATTCCTCGCTACCCCTGCTCGCCCTTCTCCACCCTACCAGGCTCCTTAGAGGAGGTTGCTCCTGGGGAGACAAACCACACCTTGAGGGCTTCTTCCTTCCAGCATGGGCTGCTGAGACACACCACAAGGTCTTCTGCTCTCTCCAAAGCAAGTCAGAGCTCTGAAAGCCCAGGAAGAACACTGAAGTCCAAGTTCAGTGCTTCTTGCTCAGCTGTAAGGGATATGACTGCAGCAGACACGCTTTAAACAGCAAGTCAGAGCTCTGAAAGCCCAGGAAGAACACTGAAGTCCAAGTTCAGTGCTTCTTGCTCAACTGTAAGGGATATGACTGCAGCAGACATGCTTTAAAGACCATGGTCATCACCAGCCCCAAACCACTTTCCACATTAACACGGGGCTCTTCCTGCTTCGTTAAACCCACCTGAGAACCTGGGCATACCTGAGCAGTCCTAGCATGGCTCTGTCAGCAAGGTAGCATGTGGCCGTCATGTAGACTTATCCGGGGACAGAGGTGAGCTTGGACCTCTCTTGGCATTGGGTGATGTATAGATGGGGTTGCCCAATTGCTTGCACAGCCTCTTTCCGCCTTTCAAATAGAGAAACTGCCGTGAAGGTTTGATACGACTTTGGGCAAGAAAATTAGTTGCCCAGCCGTGAAACAAAGAACATGTCCCAGAGGAGAGCGATGAGGTCAAGTGCGTTACAGCTGGTGAGGCATTCAGTTGACACCACCTTTGTTTCCACATTTCCAGTTTGGATCTGGCTGCGAAGCCCCGACCGGAGATCCCTGGCTGAGGCAGAGCGGGGATCGTGCAGCAGCACGCCGGCTCGGAGGCACGAGCCTTATCAGATGGGCTGGAAATATGACAGCAAGAGCCTCTCCCAGGATGTTTTGGCTTCTGATCCGAGATGAACACCTGGAAGCCAAGAGGAGCCTGGAACAGATTAAATGAGTTGGCCAGACTTTCTCATCTTGTTAACATGCTGCAGGGTTCGTTTGTGTTTTGGGCAGGGATTCAGAGTGGTTCTTTATTTGATTCAAACCAGATAGCCCATCACAAATCCCAAACTCCTGCTCGTATCAGCATCACCCAGATACTGTCCCTGCAGAAAAAGGTCTTCATGACAAGAACATCTCTGACAAAATCAAACAGCAGACACACAGAGTAGGGTTTTGCTGCAGATAAAAGCTAGCAGAATAGTCCACTTTGTCTCTTCTTTTCCACCTTTCATCCTCTTTTCTCATTCCTCTACTTCCAATTTCACTGCCCCAGATCACAGGAAGATTCAAACCACAGCAGCTTCCAAGTCCTGTGTCAGGAAGTTCAGCAGCAACCTCTACAAGGACAAACACTATCAACATCTCCTTGGAGAGCCTTAACCACAGCCACAATATGTGCCATTTCTAGGCTGTGGCTGATGCGTTGTGTCCCACCACCCCAGAAAACGGCATCTGTTAATTTTCCTCCTGAACAGCAACTTTATTTTCTCATATTCATGGAAGTGACTCAGCTCCTGCAGAGGTCATGTTTCTGTAGCCACCTCATGCCTTCAGAAGGGGTGCAGCAAGGAGAAGTATGCCCAGATGACACCAACGAGGACGCGCACACGCTGCCACAGCACTCTCCTCTGACCCACCAGTCCCGTTTCACCCAGCACTCAGAAAAGCTCACATGATGTCCCTCAAATAGAAATCAATTTAAATTTAGTGGGGTGGCAATATTCAGAAAAGTATCATATGGGTGAGTACCCAACAGCAACACCACAGGCAAGAGAAGAGCTCCCTCTTTATGCTGCTCTTAGTCTAAGTGGTTTCATGACCAGGGAAGCCCCAGACTGACTGTTTGCATTTGCAGACATAAAATAAGAACCAAACACTTCAAGAGAAAGGCAGCATCTTCTCTTGCCCCTCCTCCTGCCAAGGACCCATCATCTCATCGATCATTTCCCTGTGGTTCTTGCTGACAGGATGAAAACATGCTCCGTACAGGCATTAAACTGCTAACATCAATTACCAGATGAACAAAATGGAAGGATTTTATCAAGTAACATTACTGCCGGCCTTGCCTGTGAGTAAAGCCTTCCAGTGAGCATATAAATCATTGAGTTAAACCCTGCGGAGGGGGCCATATGGCTCTGCTGCTGGAAGAGACCTTGGCTCATGGGCGAGGGAAATGGTCCTGAGCCTGTGCTTCCAGGGAAGCTTTGTTGGTGCCCTCTGAAGTCCCAGCACAGCCAGCTTGAAGCAGGAAAAAGCATGGGATCTATCCCAATCTCTATCATTTATTTGTTTTATGATCTTTGGCAAGGTACAGCCCCATTTTTGCCTCAGTTTCCCTAATTTAAAGTGGAAGAGAGCCCAGCCAACTTCTGAAAATTGCTTGCATACTCATGGGAAAAAACCCCAACAACCAAGCAAAAAAACCAACCACCACCAAAACCGAGCAAAGGTCTTATGGACTCATCAGTATGAGGAACCAACAACTAATTTTCTTCCTTTGCAACAGCAGAACTTTACGATAAAAACACTGTTTTGTGGGTACAGGCACTCGGAGCCGATAATGGGAACCACACAAGAAGTGCTGGTTTCCCTATTCAACGATTCGGGTCAAAGCAGCCACTTCTAGGGCTTTTCTCTCAGAGGATAACAAGATTTAAAGTTCACTGTTTTACAAGCAGGCAGAATGGGTTTGCTGTTATTAAAACCATTTTCCACTGATAACTGCCCAAATCCTTTGCCTTTTCTACCACCCTTCCTATTCCCCTGCCTTTATGGAACAACACGACCAATTTAGATCTACCTTTATTTAAATGTGATTGAGAGCCAGGGAGAAATATTTGTCTGCGTTAGAATACCCCACCTAACAAATTTTTGGAAAGAGAAGTGCTATTTTTTTTTCAGATTAGGACAGCTGGCTGCCCATGTTCAGGACATCTCCATGTTCAGGAGGGGATTGGTACCCAGGCAAACCCCTGCCTTGCTCAAGAGGCTTTTCCGGAAGATGTTGTAGGACGTAGGGGTAGGTTGCTGGGCCAGTGCTTTAGGGGAAATGGCAATTAAATCCAAATCAAACCTGGCTATCTTAGGCTCAGGGCTGGCTTGGATACTTGGACAAACCAGTGCTAGCTGCTTGCACCAATAAAGATTAGATGTCAGGAAGAAATTCTTATCTGTGAGAGTGGTGAGAGCCTGGCCCAGGTTGCCCAGAGAAGCTGTGGCTGCCCCATCCCTGGAGGGGTTCAAGGCCAGGTTGGAGGGGGCTTGGAGCAACCTGGTGTGGTGGGAGGTGTCCCTGCCCAGGGCAGGGGGGTTGGAACGAGATGATCTTTATGGTCCCTTCCAACTTGAACCATTCTGTGATTCTGTGATACTGGAGCTCTAAGGGAAGCAGAGCTGGAGAGGGCTGCTCAGCAAAGTGTTCAACAATTTGCTATTCTTGCAGCACAACCAACCCGATTTACACCGGGAGCTGCTCCTGGAGGAGACCTCAACTTCAGACACATCTCTGAAGTGTCCAATACAGGAACTGTGCCCCGAGACCCAAAGTACCAGAGGGTGCATGGGAGAGAATTAATCAGTCTGCTCTGAAGAAGAAATTCTCCTTGCAGGGGAAGGAAACAGCTTTTCCTGCATGATGAAAAATTTAAGAACCCCTGGCCTGGTGGTTTTCTCCTGGGGAGAGTTAAAGCAGCAATCTGAAGAGAGAGGCAGACCTTTCCCTTTACACATAAACTGCAGAGATGCTGCACCAATGAGTTTCCTAAACGAATTACCCTCCTTGCTCACCTCAAATCCAGGGGGGATGTTCATCCCTTTCTCTTTCCAGAAGAGAAATAGCTAAAAGAGGAAGAAACCTTGCCTTTTTAGTTAATATTTTGCAGAGACTGAACTCTCGGAGCTTCACCACCCCAGCCCGAGCCATTCCCAGCATCTCCATCACACAGTGTGAGCATTTGCTACTGTAATTTTGTAGGGAAGAGGCTAAATTTGGGTATTGCACCCTGGCATCCTTCCCTGTAAACCAGCTAACTCCCTGACCAAGGAGGCTGTGTAGTTAGAGAAAAGAGAAGCAGCTCCTTTTCTTTTGGGATTTCACCACTTTTCCAGGTGGGAGGGGAGGGGACCGTCACCCTCCTCACAGCTCAGTGTCCCCAGGGGTGGAACAGGGACGGCAGAGATGTTACCCAGGTGTGGGCTGGTGCTGGGAACCAGAGGAGCAGTGCCAACAGGGGCTCTGCTCTCCTGTCCTGCCTGTCCCTCCTCGGCCGGAGAGACGGCTGTTGTCTCTGCACCCTCGGGACAGGGACAAGACCAGGGTCCCCAGGGATCTCTGGCCCCGCTCCATGAACCACTGTGGCTAAAGCCCCCAGCAAACTCAACGGGGGCTTCAACAAACAGAAATCAGGGGGGGAACGGCACCCGGGGAACAAGAGGAGCTTTATACAAACATCTGCACCTCCGCTCCCATCGCCCGTCGGGCCAAACAAAAACAAAGGCACAAGCTTTCCATTTTCTTCTTTTATTACCCACCTTAAAAAAAAATAAAATAAAAAAATAAAAACAAAACACTGGTCAGCCACGGGATTCCTATTTTTATGGAGACCATCCTGCCCGGCTATTGCTCCACAAGGAGGTTATTAATGCCATTTACAGCTCAGCTAATAACGAGTCTCTGCCGCTCTGTGGGCGAGAGCGATGGAGGAGTCATTACAAAGGTGATCCCAGCAAAACCTAATTCTGCCTGGCCGCATGCTGGCAAGGCCAAAGCAGCAGTCTTTCTGAGTCCTGGCTGTAAAATCAAATTAAATTAAAGATCCCACTTCACCAAGGGCCTAATACTAATTTGTGTAACATTTCCATTAAACAATGCTGCCTACAGAAAACATACACTAAAGCACTTTGACGATTTAACAGGGAACATTCCAATAGGAAACATTATTAGATTTTCCTATTAAGCTGCTCAGGGCACACACTCGCTTAATAGACGTTAATTACATTAGCGAGGCCGCAAATTCAGTCCTGGCAGAATCTAAGTGACTTTTGCAAAATTGAGTCAGTCCTGGAATTTCTGTAGGGACAAAAGGTAAAAAAGAAAACCCACAACATAGATAGAAAATTGGAACAAAGCCACCATGTCACCACTTTTTCAGCAGTGGCTTTAAAATGCTTTACTGTACTGGCACATTCTACTTTCACATTTCCAGAGCAGAGTTTTCACTAATTTCCCAGATTGGCAAAACAATTGGAGACAGCTCAGAATATTTGATTAATGAATTTTTTTATTTTTTTGCCTGTGGAAAGAATGGCTGAAACAGCAAAGAGGCTGAATATTTCAGTTCATTTTTTTTTTTTTTGTGCAGCAACTAAAAGTCTTTCATATTTCTTCAGCATGTGCTTTTGTCCCATTACGTTTCAATGGGGATTTAAATACACACTTTGAGTTAACAAGGCACATAACGATTAGCCTAAATCAAGATCTAATTACAGAAGATTGTTGACAAATGATTTCAGACAACATGTAAATGCAAGCCAAACAGTATTTCACATGCACCCAACAGAATTACTCTTTTCGAGATAATTAGCTTTGGCCTAGATGTATCATACCTAACATTTGGGTCTATGTTCCGTGGAGAGCTAACCCCAGCCACATTTTGGAAGCATCCCCAGTTTTCTGCTGACTTCTGAGGGAACATAAGCATGGATTTAGGACTCTACAACTATATAAAATTGCTTCTGGCTCAGTCCTTGATATTTTGGAGGTACAATTCCTCTTCAGTTGTGCTGTCTACCCTAACAGTCTACCTCTATTTCACTACTAAAAGGCCTTCAAAAGCTCTGTGACAGCCTAAAAAATTATTCCCATTTGCTGGGACAGGAATGTCAAGCTGTTTCCCAAGGGCAGAGGCAGGGCTGAGGCTGAAGGTGCTCCCCAGGCCCCCCAGCCCTGCCACAGTGTGTGCCCATGGAGATGGGAATCCCTTGGGGTTTGCATCTGCTCCTGACTCGGGGGGTTGTACAGAAACCACAGCCCATGGTCCAGGCAGGTGAGACCCAGGAAGGTTTTCTGACATAGTGTCTCTTCATATGTGCAAGCACAGGAAGGATACTTAACATATATGATGCATTCTCCTGAATCTTAGGCATTCTCTAGCATAAATTCAGTAGTGAGCTGATGGCTCAGAGCCCTGAAACAGCCTTTCTGTTCATTTAAATGTTCCAGTATTAGAAATACTAAACACAGTAGGCACTTTAAACGCATCCAAACCCTTCTCCTAATCCTTTCCCTTACTCTGAGCTTATAATATTTCTAGCAGATGTGTTGCATTAGCAATTAAGATAAATTTAAAGGAAGACTTGTAGAGAAGTAGGTTATGGAGTTCAGCAGAGTAGCATAGGATGGTAACAGACCCACCTGAGCCGTATTTGTTACTGCTGCACTGGCTCTGTTCCCCCCAGTCTTCAGTGCTGTCACTCCTGGCTGCTGGGCTATAACCTCAGTGGAGTTGCATCAGCCTCAAGAGGAGGAAATCAGCCCTGAAGTTCCTATTCATTTCCACTTTTGCAGTGTTTGGGAGCTGAAACATGGCTCTTGCAGAGGACTCTCCGGTGATGTGTCGCTGTTTCTCATCAAAGTGACATAGCATGTGGCAGCTTTCCTCCAAAAACAGCAACCACACTGTGGGTGAGCATCCTCAAAGAGCCTTCATGCTCCCTCATAGACCAGTGAACCTCCATAGCTCATCACTTTGAATTAAATCTAGCATGGGTAGATCTCTTGGCCTGGCTCAACACCACAGACAGATGGGACACCTGGACCTGCCCTGCTCCTCCTCCCATCAGTATGGCAAAACAAAGACCTGTGTTTCCCCAGATGTCCATCTCTAAGACTCAGAACTTCCAGAGCTGCCTGTCCCAGTAGCCAGGAGAGACCAGCTCTCCCAAGACCCTATCCCATTACACTCATGGGCTCTAACCCAGGTCTTCCAACGTATGAAGTGTCTCATTTTGATCTCTTCCAAAGGGAAACCAGCAGGGATAAACACCTAGGGAGGAATTTGATGCCTAGGGACTGCTCTCTGTGTGCCCTGTCACTTTGCTGCAGGATGACCCCATGGCCACAGAGGATGGACTCATCATGGTGTCAACCCCCTAAGGGGCTGTAGAGGTGAGACCAGATGGGTTTCAAGGAGCTGGTGAAGGTAGAAAACCATAGAGGAGAAGGGGAATGTATTTAATCATGGCAGGACTGGGTAGACCCTGGGTTTGAGGGAGGTTTGGGTAACTCTCTGCTCAGTCCCTTGGACCTTGCCCTGACCCTTCCCCAACAGTGGGTGAAGGGCTCCAGCTCTGTTTCCACCCCCTTGGGCCAGGTACGTGTCTGCACCTTTGGGAGGACACCGGAGAGGAACAACCATTTCCCCTCAATCCATTGAGGAGGCGGAAACAAGAAGCTGCTTGTCTCCACATAAGATTTCTGCCAGCTTTTAAGCAGACAGACATGAACTGAAAGCCACCCATTAGCAACCCGTCTCCCAGGCAATCGCTCATGTTCTGTCATTTTGGCTAAAGTGTCATTTAGACTAATTGGCCTTTTTCAGAGGCCAAACACTACTCATGAACCCGCCCTTCAAACTACACGCAGCCAATGACATTTCCAGTGTGAAGTCTTTCAGGCTCAAAACATCTAATTAAGTAGAAGATAACATCAACACAACTTCTGCTCCACTCCAGGAGCTGTCAACACAGAGAACTACCCTTTTTTTGCAGGTTTTATCATGAAATCCATTATATCTGGCACTTCTCTTAAGTCCCTAGCACAAGGACGCACAGTATTATATATGCAACTCTGTACTTTAACTCTATTTCAAGCATTAATGCTTGCAAAAAGAAAAAAAAAATAATCCTCTAGAAATCATGACCCAAGTGTAATTGAAGCCTCAGAAGTAGAAGCTAATTCAAAGCAAAACAAGACCCTCCACCCCTGCCATCATGCCCTCATTTCCAACAGCAAAGCTAGACTCAGAACCACTTAAGATATTGCCCAGCTCAAGTGCCTCGTCAATAACAAGCCTCTGGCTGCAGCTGAGCCACCGAAAGCAGCTCCAAACCTTTAAAAGCACAGAGGGACCTTGTTCCATCTCCCACATCCCACTCTGCGCTGGGACAGCCCAAGAGACCGAGCTTGGCTGGACAAGACAACCTCATATCTTCACAAAACCAAAGCTTTGCTCCAAAGAGGTCGGGTGAGCGTAACGATGCCAGGTGTTTTATCCATTGTCCCAAAACCAAGCATTATGCAGGAAGCACACAGCCTGTGGCAAGCTGCAGTGCCAGCAAGTCAAAGACTGGAAAGGGGAGATAACCAGATAGGAGAAAAGTGTATTTCTAGGCTGAACCCAATGGATGGTCCCTTTCTGGCAAATTTTCCCCGAGTAGCCTTCTGTGGTGGGAAAGAAATCTTGGTTTTGAGTCGCTGGCAGCACTAGGGATGGCAGGGGGCAGAGGCAGAAAGGAAGAGAGCTTTGAAGGGCAGCAAAGGCTCTGCTCGTCCCAGGGGAAGCCCCAAGCCAGCACCACCAGCGGGCAGGGGAGGGGAATTCTGGCCCGAGAGGGGATATTTTGTTTGGGGCAGCAGATTTGTTTCCCCCTCCAGCTGCAACCCAGATGCTGTTTTTCACATTGCAAGATGTATTCGCCTCCGCTCACAGGACAGGGACCTTGGACTGACAGCTACAGGCTTCCTTCAGTGGGAAATTCCACAATTTTAAGGGCACTGACGGCACAGCTGAGTCGACTTTCAGGAATAAGGGGCTAAAACTGAAGAAACTGCTTCTTCACCTCAAAAAACACCTTTGCATCTATTCATATCTGTGCTCTAGGTGGGAAAAATCTAGTTGTCCAAACCAAAAAAGGTTCCTGCTGTCGACCAGGCAGATTCAGAGCCCACATCTGGTTGTCCTACGGGCTGCTCTCAGCCAAAGCCCTGCCGACATCAGTCAGCACCATCTGAAACCGCTTTATCACTGTGAAAACATGCCTCTGCTTGCCTTTTTATTAAAACCCTTCCGAAATCTGCTACACCTTTGGCTCCTTCCTGGGAACAGCACCGATTGACATTCGTTTGGGTGTTTATGCTGTTCGCTTGCCAAGAAGCGACTGCGGCGCCTTTCTGCCATTCAGCACCCCATAAAAGCTCTGGAGCGTATGGAAACCTGCAGGAACAATCTCTGGACAGAAGCTGCTGCTAATCCACGTGTGGCATGCACCCATCCACTGTATTTTGTGGGTGGGGGGAGGATTTTGAGAAGATGATCCCTGGGAGGTCGGTGAGTGTCATTCCCTCTGCTTTCAGACAGGGCAGGGAGCAGGGAAGAGCGAGCCCCCACGCTCCCCAAACCAGCACACGACTCCCATCAGCATTTTGCCATCCAAGGGCTTATTTTCACCCAAGAGCTGAACTCGGCTGACCTCGCTTGGCTGATGAGATCACAGCCCGGAGAGGTATGGCTGCAGGCCAGGGAAAAAACAGATGTCTGCTATAGACACCACTCATTGATACTTTATTCCCATTTATTATTTATTTAATACACACTCTAGGTCGATTAGGGTTCTGTTATTGTGAACTCTGCACTAGCATTTTTTATAAACAAGGTCTGTCTAAGAAAAACTGGAGAGACTCCCCTGCCAGGGAACACGGAAACTCTCAGTGGTTTGTTGCAAGAGGAAGATTGTCTCGGTGATGCTGGGTTTTTTTTCCCCCCTCCTGTTTTTTTGTTCTGTATTTTAAAAGTTTCTTATCCTCTGATAAGAAACACTTCAAAAGCTTTTTGGACCAGCAGCTCAGGGCCTTCTCCAGCCCCAAGGCATCCTCCTTGAGGCAAGGTTTACCAGGAATTCAGTGCAAGTCCAGTCTTCAGGATCAAGAGACATTGACAAATCAATTAAGTGCCCAAGTACTAGCACTCCTGGCAGAGCACATGGTTAATCCAGAGACAAGTATGGCACCCTTTGGATGTTCTGCAGCAGAAAAGCACCGTTTCTAACCCAGCCTTGCCATCTGCATGCTGAAGATACCACAAACAAGTTTTCTTCAATTGCTATTGAGGGAGATGGGAGGAAACAATCAAGAAAAGATAAGGAAAGAATGATTGTACTCTTTAATGTCAGAAAATCACTGAACAGGAGAGTGCAAAGACTGATCATGTGAATATAAAAGCAGTTGGGGGCAGAAAGGGGAATGAGAAAAAAAAAAAGTCACCCCATGGGGGTAGAGAAGACCACTGCCATTGCTGAGTTTGGAACCAGGAATGGAGACTAAAGAGAAGACCACTGCCATTGCTGAGTTTGGAGCCCCCTCCATGGGGAAAACCAGGAATGGAGACTAAATTTTGCTGGAAAAAAAAAAAAAAACAAACCAAAAAAACAAAAACCAAAACGTTGCACTGGCTGTGGTCTTCTGACAAAGAAGGAAATGATTACTTGTACATACGACCAGTTACTGATGTTTCGCCACAGGCAAAAACCCTCTTGTCCACTTTATCAGACCTGCCTCAAGACTAGAGATGAGCCATATGGTTGTTTTGGTCCAGATTCACCTCAATCTCATGAAATGCCTAATTCAGGGCTATAATTGACCTGGGTTCCCTCTACTCTCACTAACCAGAGCAAGGCACCTGGACTCATCTACACCAATTTAGTTTATTGGGGAGGCTGGGGCTTGGGGATAGGATGGACATTTTATTCTCCCTGTGCTCCAGGGATGTACAGGAACATATCCAACCCCAACATAGTGACTACCATCTTCCCAACAACCCTCAGTGGAAACCAAAAATCAGTACAGGTGTGCCCCAGATCCTTTTCCTGCATTGCAGGAGTGAGGGCCAGGGAGCAGCCCGTACAAACGCAGCCAGGGGGGTATTATCAAATGACATTTTCCTTTATCCAGCAATAATTGATGACCAGGCCATTAGAACAGAGATTAATGTCACAGGGTCACAGAAGATAGTCTACAAGGGACCTCGAGGTCATCTAAATCCATCCAACTGCCCCACAAAAGGCTCATTTCTGACAGATATTTGACCCCTTCAAAATAAGAGGGAAGTTTCTGACCAATATTTTAAACAAAGATTTTCTTTGGCTGGCTACAAAATACTTAATTTTTTTCAGGTATTTTCAAAACAGAATCAAACTCTTTTTAATGTGCTGATCAAGAGAGGCATTTCTGAACTTCCAGATTGTTTCTAGCAAAATAATTCATCTTGGGACAACCAGAACTCCAGGAGGTTACCCTTTTCTTGCTTTTAAGTGTTGTGATCTGCCAAGAACTTCAAGCTGTTTTCATTTAAAAAAAAAAAAGAAGGTTTAGAGTTGTCAGTAAAAAAAAGAAATAATTCCTATTTGCACAGATTTGAGGATCATTCATTTAGAACCAAGGACACGGGTTGGTTAATGTATATTCTGTGGCACAATGCCCAGGTCTGCCAACAGTGAAGCTGTAAGGATGCTCAAGGGATTTTTTTCAGAAGAGTTTTGGTGAAATACTCCCTCTTTTACAGACTTGTTTCTGCCTCAGCTCCTGCCTGTGTGGAACCAGGAGGCGGGTAGGCCTGTTGGCAGGGAGGGAAGAGAGGGATAATGGACCTTCATTAAGTACTTTGCTGAACTTGACTGAGAGGTGCCACCTAAGCGTGCAGCTCTGGGATGACGGATGTGAAAGTGTAACGCAGTGTTTCCCTCCCATAATTACAATTTCATCATGTAATAATAATAGGTAGTGATTGATTGTGACCCTTCACCACTGCAGGATGTTGGTCGTTAGGAAGAACTGATCGATCACTGGAGCTGCCATTTGGCCAGGCAGAGCCCTTCCACTGCCTTTTAGAAGGGGAATGAAAGTCTCTCTAAATAAATACAAACTTTTAAAGATCCCAGATCACTATCAGGAGAGTCTTAGCCCCTTCCTGCTCTGACCGTGTCAGTCAGCAGAGCTGGAGATTGCTAGAGATCTGCCTCAAAAGGCATCATTTGGGTGCTGTAAGCCTACAGAGATCCTTCCTCACCATAGTCACCCACTAAGTGGGGAGACACAGAGGTAAAGGACAGCAGGGACCATCCCCTTGGGCACCAGAGGGACTGTTTCAGTAGGTGGCTCTGGCACAGGGACAGAGTTTCTGCTTTCTGATCCCCCAGGAGAGCAGAGGTCTAGTACTCAGATAGGATTTGTGTCTGCTTTAATGCTGTAAACAAGAACTGTGGGCTGAGGGCCAGGAACCCACTTCAGACTGCAAGTTCTGCCACAGGCTTCCCGCATGTCCTTGGGCAAATCACTTCACCACTTGGCACTTGTGGTCCAAGGATGAAATTTCTTGTCTGAATGTCACAGACTTCAGAGACAAGGACTGACCATTGCACAGGGATGCTGCCCTTCCATCCTGACGGGGCTCAATGTGGCCAAAGCCCTCTTGGGACCTTCCTATAACAGCCACACGGGACCTCGTGCTCCAGGCTGCATCCCTTTCTGTTCCCTTGAGAAACCCAGCAGCTTCCCAGGTGACTTTAGGCAACACTCGATGACAGTACATTAATAAAGAGAGAGATCTGCTGTCTGACGGGGATGCAGTGCCTGCACTCTGTCAGCATCTGCCAGAAGTGTTGTCAAGCAACTAACTGCCTGTAATTGAGCCCTCAGAAGTATCTGCCCTGAGGTGAGCCACAGAGAAATTTTACAAATGAAGATAATAGATGTTTATGTCACACGCGCGCAACGAGAAGCGGCAAGCTACGATCGCTCACTCCATAAATCCACCTTCAGCAGAGGCTGCAGCAGCTTCATCCCCAGCTGAATTAGGGTCTCCCTGGCAGCACTCGATGCCTCGGCAAGCAGAGCGAGCCCCATGTTGAGCCATGCCTGGAGCAGGTCACGGTAACCCATGTAACACCATCTTTACCCCCCCAAATATTCATAAGTTTCTGCAGATTTCCAGCCAGGTTTCATTATCTGCAGGCATTCACCAGAACATCTGGAGAAACAGGGCCAGCCACATTGCTGACATTAATCAGTTCAGCTCCCTTGAAGTCAACGGGGCTATGCCAACCGGCCCTTGCCAAGAATTAGTCAATCTTTTCTAACCTGTAAGCTCTTCCTGAACTTACTGTTTATTCCCAGGACACCATTCTTCACACGTTTAAATAAGGGAGTGAAGGCAACGAGCACAGGCATCCGGCTGTAGTATCCCAGTGCTGCACCAGAATCCACAACGCCATTGGGGTAGGCGAGGGGAAAAAACCAGGAGCTCTGCTTTCGGGATGGAAACAAAACAGAGGTATGCAGGCAGGGCAGGCAGCTTGCCAAAAAAACCCCATCCAAGCAACCCAGGAACACAAACCAAGCCTCCTAAAACACAGGATTTTATTTCCACGTCTTAGAGGGCCTCCTAGCAGGGTTGTGGACCCGGGAAGAACCAGAGAACCTGCCCGAGTACCCAGGGCTTAAATGTTTGAGGTAACATTTTCAAAAATAATTGGTGCTGAAGCCAGAGCCCAATTAGCCACCTAAGTGCCAGCAATGCCAGTGCAAGCAAATTGCTCTTATATTTTGAAGCTAGAGGCCATAGGAACCTAGTCCTCATCAACTTTCCATAGGAAAGTGAATGCCAAATGCCCAAGTTTCTAATTCTGTACAATTCAAAAGAAAAGCACCTCATTATAAGTCTTTCAGAGTGCCTGTGAAATGCCAAGAAACACCCAGAAGATCCAAGTCTCCCACCATTATCCTTCCTTGAGAAGGGCAGAAAGTGAAGTTGTGCCACTGAAGTACTCAGAACTTTCAAACATGAAGTTCTGCAATGACCTGCAGACCCAAACAGGGGTTGTTGGCTTCACATGAGCACAGGGCTTAATCCCTTTCACTGATGACTACTCCTGGACTCTACCACAAATGGCCACACAAACACTAGGCAAGTGTTTCATATGTCCCCTTCCATGGATAGTCCAGTCCTCATGCCCCAAGTTCCAGCACGTTGCCCTCCTTCTCCAAAAGGTTCTCTGTAAGACCTTCACCCTGTATCCCCTGTGTTGTTTGACTCACATCCCTCTGATTGTCTGGAGACTGCTGTTCACTGTTGATACGTAAATATTGTGTATTTTCCAGCACAATACTCAAACAACCCAGTTGCCAAGTGTGCTCTCAAACAAAGCACTATAAAACAAATGTACACTGAGGAAGTGTAATGAGATCCCTGCACTGTTGCCCCTCCAGGGATGAATAACACCAGCCCAACACAACGGCACATGAATTTCCCCATTGGCTCTCAGTCCTGGGATTTCTTGTATGATTGTATCACTTCATGCATCTGTGGCCACGTCAAGGTAGATGGAACAAGAGTCCGTCTCTACCACCACCACAGGGCTACTCAGGATGAAGTGGACGGAAAATACCAGATATTTGCTGCCTTTTGAGGACTTGTACTTAGCCAGAAGCTCTGTGGAAGCAGATCCCACCAGATGCCATAACCCCTGAGGATCCACTGAAGTCCCTTGGACAACCCCATCTGCAGCTTGCTAAGAGAGGCTGATTTACACCAAACTACGGATCTAGCCCTCTACACTAGAATTAGGTGGAAAGACACAGAAAAAAAATAATATAGTATTATTCTATGGTAATTGTGAATTGCCCATGTTTCAGGGTCACCTGGGCAACCCACAGCCCATATTGCAGATGGAGATGCAACGCACCTACAGCTGCACTTGACTGTGGCCCCAGCTTTTGGGTAGATATCTGCTAAATTCAACACTGCCCTTCAGCAGAGCTGTCGTCCCTGTGGATTCTTGGTGCTTCTGGGCCCTAAGAGATCTGTGCTTTGGAGCTTCCCCCAGCAGAGCTGTGTTAGTACTTGGCTTGAAGTTCACTTTTTCCATCATTGAATTCAAAGAAGCCAAGTGCGATCTCACACACAAGTGCTGGCGGTTCTGTTTTAATCCATCTCTGAACAACAGTTGGCCTGGGTTTGGACACCAGTACAGCCCAGTGGCTCCAGCAGATCTCCATACCTTCCTGATGGACCTTATCTGCAAGTTTGCTCAGATATCATCTGGGACATTGGGCTTTCCCCTCCTCTCCTGCTGGGACACATCCAGCTGCCTGGGGCCTTGCTCCCATCCCCACTGCCCCATCTGGCTGCCTTATGCTGGGTCAGAATTAGCAAAAGTGTTAGTGCCACTCCATTTTCCAAAGAGTTGTTTTCTTAGTTTTTAACTACATGGAAGTTTCTGTACAGCAGTTTTCCACAGGTGAAGTGGATTTTCCATAGGAAATAATGAAAATCTGGTGAGGAGAAATGAGTTGAAAAAAACCTCCTTTGGGTTTAAGGGGAGTTTTCCTTGTCGGGCTTTTCTGGTTTTCAAGTTTTGCTTTGGCTTAAGAGGAGAGGAGAGCAAGACAGAGTAGAGTAGCTCTACATCTCCTCCATCGTGAACAACATGGCCTGTCCTGTGCCCACTGAGATGTGGGACCCTGGATCTAGAGCAGGTTGGGCAGAGCCTTCCCCGGTGACATGTCATGCACTGACCAGAGTCCTCCAGCTCAATGGGTTGCAGCCACAGACGTGGTTCCCCTGCTCACTTTTCTCCCTGTTCCTCCCCAAGCTCAGCACTGGAGCCTGGCTGGTCATCCAGGAGGACACAGGTGAGAGAGGAAGACTATGGTAAAACCATGCCAGCTGTAACCCTATTCCCCTTGAGAGCTGTTGGTGAAGCACTGAGCTGTAGGTGACTTCTCTTATCCCAAACTAACCAGAAGTGCAATTGTAGTCTTGATGAGAGTTTCCAGAGCTGTTGCTAATTTAATTACACCTTTATTGTCTTGGTGGGCATGCTACACTGGGGTTTAGGAATATTCTTACATAGAAAGTACCTCCAAAGGAACTTCAGCCTGTGCAAAGGGTACAGAAAGACAATATTTGGCGTATCCCTATTCAGTGCCACCTTCCCCATGTTTCATATCACCCTTCAGCAATCTGTTTACTGCCAGCAGCTTCCTCCCAGGCTCCCCCTTTGAAGGCGGTGAAACTCTGCCTGCCTGGCATTTCTGGCTCTGCGCTCCCTCCTGCTTTCCCCAGGGAGGTGTTGGAGCAGCTCTAGCTGTCTGCCCGGGTCATCTGCCAACCAGGTTACCTCGCAGCAACCCGGGTTGGCTGGAAGCGGCGGTTCCTCCCACGGAAGACTCAGCAGGATTGCTCTCGGTGACTGTGGGGAGCTTCTGCAGTGGTTGGAAACAAAGGCATTGTTTGGAGGTTCAGGCCAACGTATGTAAAGCACCCAGTCCTTGGATGCCTTTCGAAATTACCTGAGTTTCTTTGATCTGCAGCTGGGACTGGAAGTTTCGTAAGAAGGGGTGTTTGCTAATCTCTTTAGGTTATGTTCAAGGTCTGCCTTGACTGGAGAAGGGACTCAGATGCCCTGGTAGAGAAAACCCAGGTAGAATATGGATGTCTAAATTACAGATTGACCCCTGTTCACCTATGAGCAGCAGAAAAGAAAGGTTCACCTCACTTCTTTGTTCTTGGAGCTACCTGGGGTAAAGAAGGGTACCCAGAGAAGGGATACTGGATGCAAACTCATGTCTGATCCAGTCCTGATGGAAGCATCTTAAGAGCTTGCTCCAGGGACTTGGAAACAAGCTGAACTTCAGCTAACAAACCACTAGTAAAAACTAAGGTGTGAACCAAAGCAGTAAAGCAGGAAGACCGACACTTCCAATAGCCAGGACAGACATGCCTGGGACAGAGCCACAGATGGTGGAAGAACAAAATTAAAACCTCTGCAACAGCCTATGGGAGGAGCCAGGGATGCTCTGAGGAACAGAAAACCCAGCAATGTTCTGGAGAAATCTCTTGACAAAATTCCCTGAGAATTGCAGGAAAAAAAGTGTCCTTTTTTTCTTAGAATAAAAGACCAAACCAGAACCTTTATACCCAACTTGTACTAGAAGAAAGGACAAGGGAGGCCTCGAGGAAAAAGGACAAGCTTTTCTGGGGTAGAGCCTGGTGTAGAGTTCCTGGGGAGGGAGGCTAGAGCCATGCCATCAAATCCAAGCTGGAATCCCCGTCCCCTTTCAAGGGTGACGCAGAATTATCTAGGGATGCTGTTCTTATTAAAAAGAAAAAAAAAAAATTCGTTGCTAATGCCAAAAAGTTAAATAAAAATAATTCATGGCCAGATTAATGAGAGAGAGAAAGTCATTAGAAATCAAAAATGAGATAATTCTGCTGTAGACATGAGTGATGGTGAGAAATAAGTTATATTTGGCTGACATTACTTAATTAGTTGGAAACACAGTGCTTTCTTAAATTTTCTTTGGTGAAGCTTTTAAGCTTTTGACACATAAATTCCTAGCTAAATAACCTAGATGTCAAAGCAGCCAGTTGCATCTTCTCTGCCAAGCCGTTTTTTTTTTGAGCAGGTTATTTTAAAACTTCATTCCTTTGTTCAGGATTTTGGTTTCTACCAGGGTACGGCACGTGATTTCTGGCAAAGAGCCCCATCACCAGATCAGGTTTTGTTCCTGAGGGCAGCTGGTACCGATGTCCTCCCTACCAGCTCCTGGTGGGATGGGGAAAAGATCAAGCCAAGACATAAGCAGCTTGGATAACCAGTAACGCTTAGCACTGCTGCAGTGCTTCTCATCAAGCACCTCAGAGGACTTAATGAGCATGAATCAAGTCCCACAATTACAGCTGACTGTATAAATAGTTGCAAATAATATTCCTGGAGGATGCTCTTCAGTTTTTAACCGAGCTGTTCCAGTGACAGTGGCTGATTCTTGCCATCCTATTGCTAAGTCCCCGGGGGGGGG
>NW_015091021.1:65806-73124 GCF_001431845.1 Calidris pugnax | reverse complement strand
GGGGGGGGGGAGTGTGGGGTGAGGAGGGAATTGCAAAGGCAGAAGTTAAGATCCCAGAAATCCTGCAGGAGTGACTCATGGTCTGCTGGAAAATGAGGGGCAGCAGCAGTGACTGGCTTAGGGAGAAGAGTTTAGAAACAGTGAGATCAACCAACCTGCTGTGTTTTTCATTCCAGTTTCTCCCCTCCCAGTGAATTAGGGTGTAGGACCCTGCAACGATCTGGAATGGATGTTTCAATAAAATTAATTACAATCTGAAAATGGGAGAAATCCTGATTGACAGGAAGCTCCGAGGACTTGCAATGGCCATGAGGCTTCATCCCAGCTGAGGGTACCAACACTAACATTTGACACAGGAATTCCTCTCTTGAATAAAGAGGCCATTAAACAAGGTGCTGAACACTTACCTCGCATAGAAATGTTTGAATGATTTATAACTAATTAGTCAGTATTATTACCTTTTTAAATACATGCATTAGGAAAAGAGTTAACACCATGGTTCTTAACCACAGAGAGAAATTGAAGGATAATAAAGTTTAGCTTTAAATAAAGCTATTAACAGACAGATCTAGCAGCTAAGTAAGATTTTTGAAGGGAGAAAAAAAATAACAAAGCCTCAGAAAATAGAAGCAAAGCAATTCCTGTGGCAGTATCCTGGTGGCTGGTGGACTGGGACCACCAGCAGCACAGACTCCCAGCCATCTGTATACCAGTTCCAAGATAAAAAAAAAGCACTCATATAATAATGAGTTCTTGAAACCAGGCCCCATAAAAACTTCCTTGAGCTTCAAGGTTGCTTTAAGTGTATTGCTGTGGTCCAAAGCACGATAAACATGGAGCTACCTACCAAATCCACCAACTTCATCCACGGCTTTGTAAGCACAGACTCAACTCCAAGCTTTACCAGCTCTTTATTGTCTACACTGATCCTGCCCAGATCTTTCCCTAGTGCTTACAGGCCACCCCAGCTCTTTCCTTCCTCAGTTAACCTTCCCTCTCTCTCCTCAGAGAGGTCTCCACATCCTCCAGGTGCCCACAGCACCAGCCCTTTGCCTTTCAGGTGAATTCCTCCCTGCTCTGTGCTTCCCCATCCCCAGCATCTCCATCTTCACTGTGTGACACCCTTCTGGGATGTTGGCACCTGAGCCCCAGCACCTTCACTAGAAATGCCACATTTGTTTGCACAACCTGCAGACCCGGTTGATTTTTTAGGCTAAAGCCACAGCTCCTTACCCTTCTTCCACCAACCATCATCAGCAGCAACCATCCAACAGCTGCCTCAGCTTCATCCACCTCTTCATCAAACCATTCTCCTTCAACAGCTTCCTCCTTTAGCTTGAGACCCCAGAGCTACTAGAAAATCCTTCAACCCACCTTCTTCAGAGCAAACATTTCTTTGTATTCAGCATGTGATCCCATAAACCACACAGACACCCTTACTCCTATCTTCTAGATGGTCCTACCAAAACAGGATCTGAGAACAGGGCCCAGCCCAAACCGGGGAAAGAAAGGCCAGTATCCCCAAACCCAGGCGCCTACAGGGAGATGCAGAGGACAGGACAGGTTGTGAACCCCATAAGGGCTTACCTTCCCTTTCTTCTGCAGCACCAGTCCCTCTGTGAAGGCAAAGCACCCACACCCTTTCCATCTCAGAACTGAAGAGCTCTTCTAAGTTACAAGAATGAGGGACAGCACTCTATGAACTGCTGCAAAACCAGACCTTGAGAGTCTACAGGATTGACATCTGCTGGGGCATTAGCAGAGGAGCATCTGGGTTGGGACACAATCAAGGTGAGGTGAGAATGAGGTAACAAGCTGCTCCACTCCAAGCTGAGGTCAGCTCAAAGCACGTCCAGCTGTGCTGCTCAGAAGGTGCATGGGAATTTTAAAGTAAAATCTATGTATATGTATTTTAATAATGAGGCACCTATAGAATTTAAGCATTGCCAGGGTTTGGAAGCAGCTAATTGCAATCCTGACAAGCTGGAGGTTTCCAGGTTGGACTCTTCCTAAACCTCTATATTAAATCTTGTGCTTACTTTTGACTCCTTTTCTAGAAAGTCTCTGAAAAATGGTCAGTCTGAAAGACTCCCATCAATTACTCTGCACCGGATGCAAGACTTGCTGAGAAAAATTAAACTCGTTTAATTCAGTTTAGTTAAGTGGCAATTGCTGCATTACATAAATCTGTAACGTTCTTTAGGCGCTGCTTTGTATAGCACTGGCCTGGGACTCTTCTGAATTTAATGATAATGAATTTTTATATCTTAAAGTGCTGAGTGTGGAGGGAAGCAATAGCAACCACTGGCCCCAGAGGTTTGGACCAGCATCACTACTGTAAATGTAATGCTTTGGAAAAGAAACTTGGCACTGGAGAGGTTCCCCACTGCCGGCTATAAAGGACTGAATTGTCCTCCAGCATCCCCGATGCAGCAGGATGGGTTCACCAAACACTGAGGCCATCCAGCTTTTGCAGGCCAACCCCTCAGGTCGCCTTCCCTGAAATGGTGTTTGATGGAGGTGTGTTTGATGAAGGTGTGTTAGATGGGACAGACCAGCTCCCACAACCCAACCAAGCAAAACGCCTCCATGTCCACCACCCAGCGAAGCCTCCGGCTCCCAAACCCAGCCCTGTGCTGGGAGGGAGCTCATGTATGGGATTAAATCCCTCTGGTTTCACACGTGCTTCTGGGCTTCACCACGGGGCCAGCACAACCGCAAGGACATTCATGGATGGACACGCGTGTGTCAGGGGGGCAGCCCCACCAAGCCCACGGATTAAATCCCCCTGGTTTCACACGTGCTTCTGGGCTTTGCCACGGGGCCAGCACAACTGCAAGGACATTCATGGGTGGACATGCATGTGTCAGGGGGGCAGTCCCACCAAGCCCACATGGGGAGGCCACCTCCACCTCCACAGCCTGGAATAGATACAACCTTGTCCAGCATTTGGTAAAATATAGCTTTTATTTGCTCATACAAATAGTATGAATTATCAGAATTTCCCTGTGAAAAATTAATTTGTGTTGTACAATACCACAAAATACTCAATTTACATTTTTTTCCCAGTTTTAATTTTTTTTGTGGTTTTTTTTTTGTATGTTGTTTTTCTTTACTTTCTGTTTTTTTTTTTTACAAATCGGCTACTCTATGGCACCATGTTGAAGCCAACACATCACTAATGTACATAAATCTGTAACGTTCTTTAGGCGCTGCTTTGTATAGCACTGGCCTGGGACTCTTCTGAATTTAATGATAATGAATTTTTATATCTTAAAGTGCTGAGTGTGGAGGGAAGCAATAGCAACCACTGGCCCCAGAGGTTTGGACCAGCATCACTACTGTAAATGTAATGCTTTGGAAAAGAAACTTGGCACTGGAGAGGTTCCCCACTGCCGGCTATAAAGGACTGAATTGTCCTCCAGCATCCCCGATGCAGCAGGATGGGTTCACCAAACACTGAGGCCATCCAGCTTTTGCAGGCCAACCCCTCAGGTCGCCTTCCCTGAAATGGTGTTTGATGGAGGTGTGTTTGATGAAGGTGTGTTAGATGGGACAGACCAGCTCCCACAACCCAACCAAGCAAAACGCCTCCATGTCCACCACCCAGCGAAGCCTCCGGCTCCCAAACCCAGCCCTGTGCTGGGAGGGAGCTCATGTATGGGATTAAATCCCTCTGGTTTCACACGTGCTTCTGGGCTTCACCACGGGGCCAGCACAACCGCAAGGACATTCATGGATGGACACGCGTGTGTCAGGGGGGCAGCCCCACCAAGCCCACGTGGGGAGGCCACCTCCACCTCCACAGCCTGGAATAGATACAACTGTGTCCAGCAGTTGGTAAAATATAGCTTTTATTTGCTCATACAAATAGTATGAATTATCAGAATTTCATTTTCCTAGAAACATTTTTCCCTGTGAAAAATTAATTTGTGTTGCATAATACCGCAAAATACTCAATTTACATTTTTTCCCCAGTTTTAATTTTTTTTGTGTTGTTGGTTTTTTGTTGTTTTTCTTTACTTTCTGTTCTTTTTTTTTTTTTTTTTACAAATTGGCTACTCTATGGCACCATGTTACAGCCAACACGTCACTAATACCTGTACTGCACTTCTGAACACAGGACTGAATGAAACTCAGCCATAAATTAATGTTATAATTTGGGGAAAAAAAAAAAGAACTTCTAATCACACCTCCAAGCTTAACTTCAAAAAAAAAAAGGTATTTTTTTTTTAAAAATGATCACAATAGCACTGATTCCAGTATTAGCAACCACACCATGGGGAATCCACCTTCATTGTCTTATTTGTTAGGTAAGGCCTTTACATTAAAAGTCTACTGCGGACTTCATTACGAATTATATTGAGCCAGGGCTAACAATTTGCTTAAGGTTAGAAGAATTATTATTCACCCTCTCTATTTCCACTCTCCGAGGAGATGGCTTCGTGAGAGCGTTTTGCAGCAGGGCTCCATTATACAAATTAAGCCCCCATTCTGCTGTATAGCTGAGGAAGGCAGTGGGATGTTAAAAAGTAGTTTCCAAAAAAAACAAGAAGGAAGACGTAGGGGATGCGGCTAAAGCTACCTGCTGGGCTGAGGCTGGGGGGTCCCGGGGGCTCTCACCATGCAGCCAAACTGCCCCACGGCCAGGTGGGGAGGACCAGCTTCTTTCCATACGTTGCATAAGCCAGCTGGTAGGAAAACTGAGGTTCTGACAATCAAAAAAAATCACTCTTTTCCATTGGGAAGCAGCTTTTTCTGCCCCCACCCCTCGCCCCCTTCCCCTCAGTCACCCTGCAGCAGCAGGGCTTGGGATAAAGCAGAGAGGTTTGTGTGTTCATGGCCTGTCCTGGCAGCGGGGACCTGGTCGGGGTGAAATCCAAAGACCTCAAACCAACCACCACTTGAGTCTGTGGCTGTTTTGCAGGACGGGGGTTGTGTGTGTGTGGTCCATCACACTCGTGCAGGTCCCATGCTCATGCCCGTGACCTCCAGACATGGGACTGTGACAGCCCGAAGCATCGCTTGGTTGCTAGAAATGGCTCAGGGCAAAAAGCAGAGGATTTGCCCAACTTTCCCTTTCTGCAGGAACACGTGCTTGGAGGCAACACCCCCCCGGAGGATTTGCCTCCTGCTCCCAGCAGGTTTGCTGGGCCAGCTCGGTCCTGGCATTAATTTAGCATCTCCCTTTCCTTGAGGACCCCCCCAGTGCCCTGCACCCTGTGTATGAACCCACACACACCTCACCGGCATCTATGGGGTGTAAGTCCCTACATCCCTTTGGAGATGTGACACCACTGAGCCAAGCCAAGGGCCCCCAGGTTCAAACAAAGCACCCAAGGGCCCTCAGGTTCAAACCAAGCACCCAAGGGCAGTGTTTTACCTGCAAATCCCTCCCCTGGACCTGGGGGTGGGTTTGCTCGTCGCTGTATCCACCCAAGAATGACCAGATGGAGACCCAGGGAGAGGACTCCAAGCCCCGAAGAGCCTTTTCATCACCGAAGAGCAGCAGCCAAGAGTTGTAAGGGGCAGACAAGGGCAAGGAAAAGAAACATCTGGAAAACACCTCCGATTGCAGCCCTGAGGAGAGCCTCCCCAACCTGGCTAGCACCCCAAAGCCTTTGCTTCCATTTGAGGTGAAGGATCTCCAGGTTATTGCACCTGGGTTGATGGCCAAGAGCTCGCAGCCTCCTGTCCTGCCTGGCTGCCTGCCACCTCTGCGCTTGCCCTGGCCACCGGGGAGGCAACTGTCCATGTCTCAGCCACCAGCAATGGTCCAGCCCCAGTACAGCCCCCTGCTTTTCCAGGTTCATCCTCCTTGGCAAAGCAGCATTTCATCCAGGCTCCAGGCAAATGCTGCTCCTTGGGAGAGACCAGAGACAAGGTGCTGGACCGAAATGTCAAGAGGGCCAATGCTGATGTTCTCCAGTCCCATCCACTGGGGGCTGCAGGGCTGGAGGTAGCACTGTCCCGGGACACCCTCCAAACTGGGAATGGCTCCAAGCAGACACCTGGGGCTTCCACGTGGCTCTGCCGGTGTCTTTGGTGCTCACAGCCATCCAGGGGTGCAGGGGCAGCCCCGGAGCGGTGCTTCTGGTGAGTCATTCCTCCCAGCACAGAGCGTGTCGCGTACAGAGATGTGTATCTTTACATTTCTCCTGCAGTAAAGATTCCCAATGCATAGAGGGGCCATAGGAAAGAGCCTCCTTGACAACAGTGAGGAGATGGCTCTGCCCATGTAACAGCCTCTGCGGGTTACCTTACGAGGGGTAATGGTTTTCAACTGAAAGAGGGGAGATTGAGATCTCAGGAGGAAATTCTTTGGTGTGAGGGTGGTGAGAGCCTGGCCCAGGTTGCCCAGAGAAGCTGTGGCTGCCCCATCCCTGGAGGGGTTCAAGGCCAGGTTGGAGGGGGCTTGGAGCAACCTGGTCTGGTGGGAGGTGTCCCTGCCCAGGGCAGGGGGTTGGAACTGGATGGGCTTTAAGGTCCCTTCCAACCCAAACCATTCTGTGCTTCTATGATATGAGACAAAGCCTTTGCCTGTGCTGGTGGAATGATCAGTGCCTGGTGCTGACGGTGGGCCGTGGCAGCAGGGTGTCTGGGTGAGTTGATGAACTGGCCATGCCTGTGCTGCCCATGGGAACGGCCACCAAACTTGCATGGATGGGACAAAACCAAGCGACTTTTTGCACTGAGCCCCTCCTTGCTCACAGGGCTGGAGCTCAAGGGTGGGCTGAGCTGGTCCCACACACGGATGTGTTTCCCTGCCAGGGAAGTTAGGGGCTGGTTGTCTTCAGATGAGGATCATCAGGTCTGAGTTGAACAAAATGATCTTTAAGGTCCCTTCAAACCCAAATCATTCTGTGATTCTATGATTCTCTGCTGGGAAATGCAGATGTCACCCTCCCGGCAGAGTCCTGGGGTGCAGGGCAGGAGCTGTGGGGTTTGGGGTTCCTCGTGCTTCAGAGCCTCTGGGAGAACACGCTGCTGCTCAGCAGAGGTAGGTGGGTTGCAGGGAGATGCCCAGCCTCCCTCCCTCCCACCCCACCCCACAGACCACCATCACCCTGGGGGGCCATGGGATGAACTGGGAAGCTGTGGGATGAGGGAGCACAAGAGCAGAGCAGAAACTGGGACACCACAATAGGGAAAGCAAGTGTTTATAAAGGCCAGATACCCGTAACAAAAATAAATTTGTGCTTTCCCTCCCTCCCCGCCCCTCCCCTGCCACCCTCGCTTTTTTTTGATATTTTTTTTTTTTTAAATACAAATTTCGTTTAGGAAAAATGGAATCACCGTCTTTTACAAATCAAACCAA
>NW_015091021.1:63650-65694 GCF_001431845.1 Calidris pugnax | reverse complement strand
TCCCCCCTCCCTTTTTTTTGATATTTTTTTTTTTTTAAATACAAATTTCGTTTAGGAAAAATGGAAGCACCGTCTGTTACAAACCAAACCAATAAAAGGAGAAAATAGAAGGAGAAAAAAAAACAAAAAGGAGAAACATATTAGAATTAAACACCGTGGAATGTTAAACAGGTTACGGGCTACCGTTCTAGCCAGTGCGGTTAGGCAGCTTAGTGAATTAATTGCTTAGGAATTAAAAATAAATTATTATAAAATAGATTTCTGTACATTTTACATACATATATATCTCTTTATATAAGCAAACCGTGCTGGGCAAGTAATTACAGGGGACTTTCCCACGCCAGCCTCAGTCCCAGCCGAAGTCCTGCCCCGTCATCTGGTAGAACTTCATGTTGAAGGGCCGGTAGAAGTCCCGCAGTCTCTGCACCACCTCCTGGTCTATGTCGGGGTGGGTCCTGCCTTTCGTCTTCCCCAGGCAGTGGGGTTTGCTGCTGCCTTCTGCCTTCTTCAGGCACGGGAACCCCTTGGTTTTGTTGAAGTAGAAGTGTTTGTCGGTGATGATCCTCTTGAGGCCCAGAAAGTCCTGGACCCTGCCCAGCTCCCCCGCGGGGTCGCTGATCAGCCTCTCCCCGCTGACAAAGAGGATCTGCCCGATGGGGAAGTAGAGGAGCCAGTTCTCCAGGTGCTTGGCGTAGATGCCAATCTGGATGGCGCTCCACGAGGTGTCGATCAGGCCCGTAGTCCTGTTTTTGAAGGTCAGGCTCTCAAAGGTGGGGATATCGGGCTTCTTGGAGAGCGTTTGGGTGTAGTCCGAGATGGCTCTGGTGACGGGGTCCCGCACCACCACGATGAGCTTTGTGCCCTTGGCCATGGAGGAGATGCGGGCTGGGGCCTCCTTGGTGACAAAGTAGCTGGGGGTCTTCTCCATGGTGATCTGTCCCTCCAGGGTCCTGGGCATGAGGTCCCTGCCAGCAAAACACACAGACTCGGGTCAGAATGGCAGGTAACATGAATAAAAATACACACATTCACACACTGATACAGAAGAATTCTTCTTCCTAAAATGCCTACACAGGCCATTTAGTTTGCACAGATAAAGCCATTTTCCATTGATTTAGGGATTAGAGGGGGATTATTATTAAAGGCCATTGTATTAGAAATCCATCTGAGTAATCTCCCAGTTATCCCTGAGTGGATTAGCTGGGCTACACTCTGCACCTGGAGTGTGGCTACACGTACCAGGTCAGGATGGCTCCGGACAGGTCACGATGAGTCCTGAGCTGCACCAGGTGGCCCTCTTGGCTCAGGTCAACACCAGAGACCCTCAGCCCCAGCCCAGGCCTTGTTTTCCCCATGGGAACAAGAGGAACGGTGTAGTGGAAAAGCAGGAACTCACCAAAGCACATCCACCTTGCTTTCCCATAGCATCCCAAACACACCATTTTTCCCAATCCAAGCAAGAGGGTGCAATTTGTCCCCAGCTTGTCAACCTGCTTGTTCACCCAACTGCAGGGGTCCTCTTGCACCCAGCTTCACCCGTTGCTTTACTATTCTTTGTCACTGTGCAGATTTGTTCCCTAATATGGACTAGAAGGAGCATGAAGAGCTGCTGGTGGCATCTTCAACACATCCCAGTCCAGCACGCAATGAGGAGAACCTCTCCCCTCCACTGCCACACAGGCTACAGCAGGGCAGGACACAGGATACCACCATGGAGAACACAACCTCGGCTCACGGGTAGGACCCTCACAAAATAGCCTTGAAACCCAAAGCCTTCAGCAATTCCACCTTATTCCCTGGGTACGTCTAATTAACCATACAGGAAAAACTAGAGCAGTTACAGAAATGATGGAAGCGGCACAAAGCAGGAAGAGTAATTTTTTCCTATCATTCGCTAGGCAAGCCTAAATATTTTAGATCATTTGCCAATTCTTTCCCTTTATAACCCAAAGGGACTCGTTTGCTCTGGGTTGTGAGACAGTTTTTTTTTAAAAAAAAAAAAAAAAAGGAACGAGGGGAGGGCCGGCCACAAAATGAAACCTAT